>NW_024608083.1:0-48074 GCF_018296145.1 Oncorhynchus tshawytscha
CTAATGTCAGTGGTTCCAGAACCCCCAACAGAACACATTATATACTGGGTCTCTAAGCTGTCAGTGGTTCCAGTCCTCCAGAACCCGTTATATACTGGGTCTCTAATGTCAGTGGTTCCCTACTCGGATACCCTAACAGAGACACATTATATACTGGGTCTCTAATGTCAGTGGTTTAAGAAATCCCCAACAGAACACATTATATACTGGGTCTCTAATGCCAGTGGTTCCAGTCCTCCAGAGCTCTAACAGAACACATTATATACTGGGTCTCTAATGTCAGTGGTTCCCTACTCTGATACCCTAACAGAACCCATTATATACTGGGTCTCTAATGCCAGTGGTTCCAGTCCCAGAACCCATTATATACTGGGCTCTAATGTCAGTGGTTCCCTACTTTCGGATACCCTAACAGAACACATTATATACTGGGTCTCTAATGTCAGTGGTTCCGTCCCCAACAGAACCCATTATATACTGGGTCTCTAATGCCAGTGGTTCCAGTCCTCAGAACCCATTATATACTGGGTCTCTAATGTCAGTGGTTCCAGAATCCCCAACAGAACACATTATATACTGGGTCTCTAATGCCAGTGGTTCCAGTCCTCCAGAACCCATTATATACTGGGTCTCTAATGTCAGTGGTTCCCTACTCAGATACCCCCTAACAGAACACATATATACTGGGTCTCTAATGTCAGTGGTTCCAGAATCCCCAACAGAACACATTATATACTGGGTCTCTAATGTCAGTGGTTCCAGAACCCCCAACAGAACACATTATATACTGGGTCTCTAATGTCAGTGGTTCCAGTCCTCCAGAACCCGTTATATACTGGGTCTCTAATGTCAGTGGTTCCCTACTCGGATACCCCTAACAGAACACATTATATACTGGGTCTCTAATGTCAGTGGTTCCAGAAATCCCCAACAGAACACATTATATACTGGGTCTCTAATGCCAGTGGTTCCAGTCCTCAGAGCCTCTAACAGAACACATTATATACTGGGTCTCTAATGTCAGTGGTTCCCTACTCTGATACCCTAACAGAACCCATTATATACTGGGTCTCTAATGCCAGTGGTTCCAGTCCTCCAGAACCCATTATATACTGGGTCTCTAATGTCAGCGGTTCCCTACACCGATACCCCTAACAGAACACATAATATACTGGGTCTCTAATGTCAGTGGTTCCCTACTCTGATACCCTAACAGAACACATTATATACTAGGTCTCTAATGTCAGTGGTTCCAGTCCTCCAGAACCCCTAACAGAACACATTATATACTGGGTCTCTAATGCCAGTGGTTCCCTACTCTGATACCCTAACAGAACACATTATATACTGGGTCTCTAATGCCAGTGGTTCCAGTCCTCCAGAACCCCAACAGAACACATTATATACTGGGCCTCTAATGCCAGTGGTTCCAGTCCTCCAGAGCCTCTAACAGAACACATTATATACTGGGTCTCTAATGTCAGTGGTTCCCTACTCTGATACCCTAACAGAACCCATTATATCCACTCCAGGGTCTCTAATGTCAGCGGTTCCCTACTCCGATACCCTAACAGAACACATTATATACTGGGTCTCTAATGCCAGTGGTTCCAGTCCTCCAGAACCCATTATATACTGGGTCTCTAATGTCAGTGGTTCCAGAATCCCCAACAGAACCCATTATATACTGGGTCTCTAATGCCAGTGGTTCCAGTCCTCCAGAACCCATTATATACTGGGTCTCTAATGTCAGTGGTTCCAGAATCCCCAACAGAACACATTATATACTGGGTCTCTAATGCCAGTGGTTCCAGTCCTCCAGAACCCATTATATACTGGGTCTCTAATGTCAGTGGTTCCCTACTCGGATACCCCTAACAGAACACATTATATACTGGGTCTCTAATGTCAGTGGTTCCAGAATCCCCAACAGAACCCATTATATACTGGGTCTCTAATGCCAGTGGTTCCAGTCCTCCAGAACCCATTATATACTGGGTCTCTAATGTCAGTGGTTCCAGAATCCCCAACAGAACACATTATATACTGGGTCTCTAATGCCAGTGGTTCCAGTCCTCCAGAACCCATTATATACTGGGTCTCTAATGTCAGTGGTTCCCTACTCAGATACCCCTAACAGAACCCATTATATACTGGGTCTCTAATGCCAGTGGTTCCAGTCCTCAACAGAACCCATTATATACTGGGTCTCTAATGAACCCCAACAGAACGGTTCCCTATGTCAGTGGTTCCAGTCCTAACAGAACACATTATATACTGGGTCTCTAATGTCAGTGGTTCCCTACTCTGATACCCCTAACAGAACACATTATATACTGGGTCTCTAATGTCAGTGGTTCCAGAAATCCCCAACAGAACACATTATATACTGGGTCTCTAATGCCAGTGGTTCCAGTCCTCCAGAGCCTCTAACAGAACACATTATATACTGGGTCTCTAATGTCAGTGGTTCCCTACTCTGATACCCTAACAGAACACATTATATACTGGGTCTCTAATGCCAGTGGTTCCAGTCCTCCAGAACCCACTGGGTCTCTAATGTCACCCCCAACAGAACACATTATATACTGGGTCTCTAATGCCAGTGGTTCCAGTTCCAGAACCCCTAATGCCAACAGAACCCATTATATACTGGGTCTCTAATGTCAGTGGTTCCAGTCCCCAACAGAACACATTATATACTGGGTCTCTAATGCCAGTGGTTCCAGTCCTCCAGAACCCATTATATACTGGGTCTCTAATGTCAGTGGTTCCCTACTCCAGATACCCCTAACAGAACACATTATATACTGGGTCTCTAATGTCAGTGGTTCCAGTCCCAACAGAACACATTATATACTGGGTCTCTAATGTCAGTGGTTCCAGATCCCCAACAGAACACATTATATACTGGGTCTCTAATGCAGTGGTTCCAGTGGTTCCAGTCCTCCAGAACCCCTAACAGAACACATTATATACTGGGTCTCTAATGTCAGTGGTTCCAGAAATCCCCAACAGAACACATTATATACTGGGTCTCTAATGCCAGTGGTTCCAGTCCTCCAGAGCCTCTAACAGAACACATTATATACTGGGTCTCTAATGTCAGTGGTTCCTACTCTGATACCCTAACAGAACCCATTATATACTGGGTCTCTAATGCCAGTGGTTCCAGTCCTCCAGAACCCATTATATACTGGGTCTCTAATGTCAGTGGTTCCCTACACCGATCCCCTAACAGAACACATAATATACTGGGTCTCTAATGTCAGTGGTTCCCTCCTCCATACCCCTAACAGGGTCTCTAATGTCAGTGGTTCCAGTCCTCCAGAACCCCTAACAGAACACATTATATACTGGGTCTCTAATGCCAGTGGTTCAGAACACATTATATACTGGGTCTCTAATGCCAGTGGTTCCAGTCCTCCAGAACCCCTAACAGAACACATTATATACTGGGTCTCTAATGCCAGTGGTTCCAGTCCTCCAGAGCCCTAACAGAACACATTATATACTGGGTCTCTAATGTCAGTGGTTCCCTCCAGAACTCTGATACCCCTAACAGAACCCATTATATACTGGGTCTCTAATGTCAGTGTTTCCCTACTCTGATACCCCTAACAGAACACATTATATACTGGGTCTCTAATATCAGTGGTTCCAGTCCTCCAGAACCCATTATATACTGGGTCTCTAATGTCAGTGGTTCCAGAATCCCCAACAGAACCCATTATATACTGGGTCTCTAATGCCAGTGGTTCCAGTCCTCCAGAACCCATTATATACTGGGTCTCTAATGTCAGTGGTTCCAGAATCCCCAACAGAACACATTATATACTGGGTCTCTAATGCCAGTGGTTCCAGTCCTCCAGAACCCATTATATACTGGGTCTCTAATGTCAGTGGTTCCCTATCGGATACCCCTAACAGAACACATTATATACTGGGTCTCTAATGTCAGTGGTTCCAGAATCCCCAACAGAACCCATTATATACTGGGTCTCTAATGCCAGTGGTTCCAGTCCTCCAGAACCCATTATATACTGGGTCTCTAATGTCAGTGGTTCCAGAATCCCCAACAGAACACATTATATACTGGGTCTCTAATGCCAGTGGTTCCAGTCCTCCAGAACCCATTATATACTGGGTCTCTAATGTCAGTGGTTCCCTACTCTGATACCCTAACAGAACCCATTATATACTGGGTCTCTAATGCCAGTGGTTCCAGTCCTCCAGAACCCATTATATACTGGGTCTCTAATGTCAGCGGTTCCCTACACCGATACCCCTAACAGAACACATAATATACTGGGTCTCTAATGTCAGTGGTTCCCTACTCTGATACCCCTAACAGAACACATTATATACTAGGTCTCTAATGTCAGTGGTTCCAGTCCTCCAGAACCCCTAACAGAACACATTATATACTGGGTCTCTAATGCCAGTGGTTCCCTACTCTGATACCCCTAACAGAACACATTATATACTGGGTCTCTAATGCCAGTGGTTCCAGTCCTCCAGAACCCCCAACAGAACACATTATATACTGGGTCTCTAATGCCAGTGGTTCCAGTCCTCCAGAACCCCCAACAGAACACATTATATACTGGGCCTCTAATGCCAGTGGTTCCAGTCCTCCAGAGCCTCTAACAGAACACATTATATACTGGGTCTCTAATGTCAGTGGTTCCCTACTCTGATACCCTAACAGAACCCATTATATACTGGGTCTCTAATGCCAGTGGTTCCAGTCCTCCAGAACCCATTATATACTGGGTCTCTAATGTCAGCGGTTCCCTACTCCGATACCCTAACAGAACACATTATATACTGGGTCTCTAATGCCAGTGGTTCCAGTCCTCCAGAACCCATTATATACTGGGTCTCTAATGTCAGTGGTTCCAGAATCCCCAACAGAACCCATTATATACTGGGTCTCTAATGCCAGTGGTTCCAGTCCTCCAGAACCCATTATATACTGGGTCTCTAATGTCAGTGGTTCCAGAATCCCCAACAGAACACATTATATACTGGGTCTCTAACGCCAGTGGTTCCAGTCCTCCAGAACCCATTATATACTGGGTCTCTAATGTCAGTGGTTCCCTACTCAGATACCCCTAACAGAACACATTATATACTGGGTCTCTAATGTCAGTGGTTCCAGAATCCCCAACAGAACACATTATATACTGGGTCTCTAATGTCAGTGGTTCCAGAACCCCCAACAGAACACATTATATACTGGGTCTCTAATGTCAGTGGTTCCAGTCCTCCAGAACCCGTTATATACTGGGTCTCTAATGTCAGTGGTTCCCTACTCGGATACCCCTAACAGAACACATTATATACTGGGTCTCTAATGTCAGTGGTTCCAGAATCCCCAACAGAACACATTATATACTGGGTCTCTAATGTCAGTGGTTCCAGTCCTCCAGAACCCCCAACAGAACACATTATATACTGGGTCTCTAATGTCAGTGGTTCCAGTCCTCCAGAACCCCCAACAGAACACATTATATACTGGGTCTCTAATGTCAGCGGTTCCCTACTCCGATACCCCTAACAGAACACATTATATACTGGGTCTCTAATGCCAGTGGTTCCAGTCCTCCAGAACCCATTATATACTGGGTCTCTAATGTCAGTGGTTCCAGAATCCCCAACAGAACCCATTATATACTGGGTCTCTAATGCCAGTGGTTCCAGTCCTCCAGAACCCATTATATACTGGGTCTCTAATGTCAGTGGTTCCAGAATCCCCAACAGAACACATTATATACTGGGTCTCTAACGCCAGTGGTTCCAGTCCTCCAGAACCCATTATATACTGGGTCTCTAATGTCAGTGGTTCCCTACTCAGATACCCCTAACAGAACACATTATATACTGGGTCTCTAATGCCAGTGGTTCCCTACTCTGATACCCCTAACAGAACACATTATATACTGGGTCTCTAATGCCAGTGGTTCCAGTCCTCCAGAACCCCAACAGAACACATTATATACTGGGTCTCTAATGCCAGTGGTTCCAGTCCTCCAGAACCCCCAACAGAACACATTATATACTGGGCCTCTAATGCCAGTGGTTCCAGTCCTCCAGAGCCTCTAACAGAACACATTATATACTGGGTCTCTAATGTCAGTGGTTCCCTACTCTGATACCCCTAACAGAACCCATTATATACTGGGTCTCTAATGCCAGTGGTTCCAGTCCTCCAGAACCCATTATATACTGGGTCTCTAATGTCAGCGGTTCCCTACTCCGATACCCCTAACAGAACACATTATATACTGGGTCTCTAATGCCAGTGGTTCCAGTCCTCCAGAACCCATTATATACTGGGTCTCTAATGTCAGTGGTTCCAGAATCCCCAACAGAACCCATTATATACTGGGTCTCTAATGACAGTGGTTCCAGTCCTCCAGAACCCATTATATACTGGGTCTCTAATGTCAGTGGTTCCAGAATCCCCAACAGAACACATTATATACTGGGTCTCTAACGCCAGTGGTTCCAGTCCTCCAGAACCCATTATATACTGGGTCTCTAATGTCAGTGGTTCCCTACTCAGATACCCTAACAGAACACATTATATACTGGGTCTCTAATGTCAGTGGTTCCAGAATCCCCAACAGAACACATTATATACTGGGTCTCTAATGTCAGTGGTTCCAGAACCCCCAACAGAACACATTATATACTGGGTCTCTAATGTCAGTGGTTCCAGTCCTCCAGAACCCGTTATATACTGGGTCTCTAATGTCAGTGGTTCCCTACTCGGATACCCCTAACAGAACACATTATATACTGGGTCTCTAATGTCAGTGGTTCCAGAATCCCCAACAGAACACATTATATACTGGGTCTCTAATGTCAGTGGTTCCAGAACCCCCAACAGAACACATTATATACTGGGTCTCTAATGTCAGTGGTTCCAGTCCTCCAGAACCCGTTATATACTGGGTCTCTAATGTCAGTGGTTCCCTACTCTGATACCCCTAACAGAACACATTATATACTGGGTCTCTAATGCCAGTGGTTCCAGTCCTCCAGAACCCCCAACAGAACACATTATATACTGGGTCTCTAATGCCAGTGGTTCCAGTCCTCCAGAACCCCCAACAGAACACATTATATACTGGGCCTCTAATGCCAGTGGTTCCAGTCCTCCAGAGCCTCTAACAGAACACATTATATACTGGGTCTCTAATGTCAGTGGTTCCCTACTCTGATACCCTAACAGAACCCATTATATACTGGGTCTCTAATGCCAGTGGTTCCAGTCCTCCAGAACCCATTATATACTGGGTCTCTAATGTCAGCGGTTCCCTACTCCGATACCCCTAACAGAACACATTATATACTGGGTCTCTAATGCCAGTGGTTCCAGTCCTCCAGAACCCATTATATACTGGGTCTCTAATGTCAGTGGTTCCAGAATCCCCAACAGAACCCATTATATACTGGGTCTCTAATGCCAGTGGTTCCAGTCCTCCAGAACCCATTATATACTGGGTCTCTAATGTCAGTGGTTCCAGAATCCCCAACAGAACACATTATATACTGGGTCTCTAACGCCAGTGGTTCCAGTCCTCCAGAACCCATTATATACTGGGTCTCTAATGTCAGTGGTTCCCTACTCAGATACCCCTAACAGAACACATTATATACTGGGTCTCTAATGTCAGTGGTTCCAGAATCCCCAACAGAACACATTATATACTGGGTCTCTAATGTCAGTGGTTCCAGAACCCCCAACAGAACACATTATATACTGGGTCTCTAATGCCAGTGGTTCCAGTCCTCCAGAACCCATTATATACTGGGTCTCTAATGTCAGTGGTTCCAGAACCCCCAACAGAACCCATTATATACTGGGTCTCTAATGCCAGTGGTTCCAGTCCTCCAGAACCCATTATATACTGGGTCTCTAATGTCAGTGGTTCCCTACTCAGATACCCCTAACAGAACACATTATATACTGGGTCTCTAATGTCAGTGGTTCCAGAATCCCCAACAGAACACATTATATACTGGGTCTCTAATGTCAGTGGTTCCAGAACCCCCAACAGAACACATTATATACTGGGTCTCTAATGTCAGTGGTTCCAGTCCTCCAGAACCCGTTATATACTGGGTCTCTAATGTCAGTGGTTCCCTCTCGGATACCCCTAACAGAACACATTATATACTGGGTCTCTAATGTCAGTGGTTCCAGTCCTCCAGAACCCCCAACAGAACACATTATATACTGGGTCTCTAATGTCAGTGGTTCCAGAACCCCTAACAGAACACATAATATACTGGGTCTCTAATGCCAGTGGTTCCCTACTCTGATACCCCTAACAGAACACATTATATACTGGGTCTCTAATGTCAGTGGTTCCAGTCCTCCAGAACCCCCAACAGAACACATTATATACTGGGTCTCTAATGTCAGTGGTTCCAGAACCCCCAACAGAACACATTATATACTGGGTCTCTAATGTCAGTGGTTCCAGAACCCCTAACAGAACACATTATATACTGGGCCTCTAATGTCAGTGGTTCCAGTCCTCCAGAGCCTCTAACAGAACACATTATATACTGGGTCTCTAATGCCAGTGGTTCCAGTCCTCCAGAACCCATTATATACTGGGTCTCTAATGTCAGCGGTTCCCTACTCCGATACCCCTAACAGAACACATTATATACTGGGTCTCTAATGGCAGTGGTTCCAGTCCTCCAGAACCCATTATATACTGGGTCTCTAATGTCAGTGGTTCCAGAATCCCCAACAGAACCCATTATATACTGGGTCTCTAATGCCAGTGGTTCCAGTCCTCCAGAACCCATTATATACTGGGTCTCTAATGTCAGTGGTTCCAGAATCCCCAACAGAACACATTATATACTGGGTCTCTAATGCCAGTGGTTCCAGTCCTCCAGAACCCATTATATACTGGGTCTCTAATGTCAGTGGTTCCCTACTCGGATACCCCTAACAGAACACATTATATACTGGGTCTCTAATGTCAGTGGTTCCAGTCCTCCAGAACCCCCAACAGAACACATTATATACTGGGTCTCTAATGTCAGAGGTGTCCAACTCCAACACTGATATGATTTGGTAATAATTCCAGTGTATTAAGCAACAGTGATGTGGTTTTCAGTGGAAGTATTCTCCTTCTCCGCAGGCCAACACCTGCGTTTTCACCTGCCTTTTCACTATGCCACAAACAGACAGACTTCTTCTATGGTAGTTCGACATTATGGCCCAGTATTGATACAGTAACACTAGAGAAAGGCTTGGCGGACAGACACAATGGTTTATTACCGTGTTACAGTAACACTAGAGAAATGCCACTGGTTCGAATCCCTGACCACGCGGAACATCTGCCACTGTGCCCTTGAGCAAGGCACTTCACCTTAATAGCTCCCGTAAGGCAATGGTTTATTACCGTGTTAATGCCACTGGTTCGAATCCCTGACCACGTGGAACATCTGTCACTGTGCCCTTGAGCAAGGCACTTCGCCGTAAGTCTTCTACACCTCCAGAAAGTTTTCAGACCCCTTGATTTATTTTTGCACCTTTTGTTTCCTGTTCAGTCTAATTCTAAAATTGATAAAATACATTTTTTTTTTACCTCGTCAATCTTATTTTTTTTAACCTTTTATTTAATTAGGCAAGTCAGTTTAAGAACAAATTCTAATTTACAAATGACGGCCCTAGGAACTGTGGGTTAACTGCCTTGTTCAGGGGCAGAACGACAGGTCAGCTCGGGGATTCGACCTTGCAACCTTTCGGTTACTAGTCCAACGCTCTAACCACTAGGCTACCCCGCCGCCAATCTCCACACAATACCCCATATTGACGAAGTGGGAACAGGTTTTTGCAAATGTATTACAAAGAACTAAAAACAGAAACCTTATTTACATAAGTATTCAGACCCTTTGCTATGAGACCTGACATTGAGCTCAGGTGCGTCCTGTTTCCATTGATCATCCTTGAGATGTTTCTACAACTTGATTGGAGTCCACCTGTGGTAAGTTCAATAAGATTGGACGTGATTTGGAAAGGCACACACCTGTCTATATAAGGTCCCACAGTTGACAGTGCATGTCAGAGCAAAAACCAAGCCATGAGGTCGAAGGAATTGTCTGTAGAGCTCCGAGACAGGATTGTGTCGAGGCACAGATCTGGGGAAGGGTAACAAAAAAGTTTGGCAGCATTAAAGGTCCCGAAGAACGCCGTGGCCTCCATTTTTAATGGAAGAAGTTTGGATCCACCAAGACTATCTCTGCAGCCCTCCACCAATCAGGCCTTTATGGTAGAGTGGCCAGACGGAAGCCACTCCTCAGTAAAAGGCACATGACAGCCCGCTTGGAGTTTGCTAAAAGGCACCTAAAGGACTCTCAGTTCATGAGAAACAAGATTCTCTGGTCTGATGAAACCAAGATTGAACTGAATGCCAAGCGTCACGCCTGGAGGAAACTTGGCACCATCCCTACGGTGAATCATGGTTGTTGAGGGGGATGTTTTTCATTGGCAGGGACCTGGAGACTAGTCAGGATCGAGGGAAAGATAAACAGAGCACAGAGAGATCCTTGATGAAAACCTTCTCCAGAGCGCTCAGGACCTCAGACTGGGGTGAAGGGTCACCTTCCAACAGGACAACGACCCTAAGCACACAGCCAAGACAACGCAGGAGTGGCTTCGGGACAAGTCTCTGAATGTGTTAAAGTGGCCCATCCAGAGCCCAGACTTGAACCTGATCAAACATCTCCGGAGAGACCTGAAAATAGCTGTGCAGCGACACTCCCCATCTAACCTGACAGAGCTTCAGAGGATCTGCAGAGAAGAATGGGAGAAACTCCCTAAATACAGGTTTACCAAGCATGTAGTGTCATTCCCAAGAAGACTCGAGGCTGTAATCACTGCCAAAGGTGCTTCAACAAAGTACTAAGTAAAGGGTCTGAATACTTATGTAAATGTGATAACATATTTTTTTTTAAAGAAAGAAATTTGCCAAAATGTCAACACATGTTCTTGCCTAATCATTACGGGGTATTATGTGTAGATTGACGTAACAAAATGTGGGAAAAGTCCAGGGGTCTGAATACTTTCCGAATGCACTGTAAATTACTCAAATGTAAAGGTCATAAATTAAAACATTAAACAACAGGATTTTTTTCTACCAGGCAATTTGCCAGCGCTAATTAGATGTGGACTAACGGAAACCCTGGAGCGTGTGGTGGTGAGCCCGTGTGAGAGGTGCCTTGTGGGCTAACGGAAACCCTGGAGTGTGTGGTGGTGAGCCCGTGTGAGAGGTGCCTTGTGGGCTAACGGAAACCCTGGAGCGTGTGGTGGTGAGCCCGTGTGAGAGTTGCTTTATGGGCTAACGGAAACCCTGGAGCGTGTGGTGGTGAGCCCGTGTGAGAGGTGCCTTATGCCCTGTCCGGACTTGTCTATGCGGTCACCAGAAACTCAGGAGTAAAACAGGAAACTGGTGACTCCCCACCACAGCTAGTCTCTCTGCGTCAGCCTCAAACAGAATACAATACGAACTGACGGTCTGATTGAGAAACAACAGTTTATACAGTTGAAGTAGGAAGTTCATACATACACCTTAGCCAAATACGTTTTAACTCAGTTTTTCCACAATTCCTGACATTTTAATCCTAGTAAAAAAAAATCCCTGTTTTAGGTCAGTTAGGATCACCACTTTATTTTAAGAATGTGAAATGTCAGAATAATAGTAGAGAGAATGATTTATTTCAGCATTTATTTCTTTCATCACATTCCCAGTGGGTCAGAAGTTTACATACAGTCAATTAGTATTTGGTAGCAATTGCCTTTAAATTGTTTAACTTGGGTCAAATGGTATGGGTATCCTTCCACAAGCTTCCCACAATAGGTTGGGTGAATTTTGGCCCATTCCTCCTGACAGAGCTGGTGTAACTGAGTCAGGTTTATAGGCCTCCTTGCACGTACTTTTTCAGTTCTGCCCACACATTTTCTACAGGATTGAGGTCAGGGCTTTGTGATGGCCACTCCAATACCTTGACTTTGTTGCCATTTTGCCACAACTTTGGAAGTATGCTTGGGGTCATAACATCTAGTTACACAGCAGCGCCGACGCAGAACAGGAAGCCAGTTCATAGTAGCAGGAAGTGGCAGCAGGATGAGTGAGCAGACTCAGTCGGCTTAAATAGACCCAATCAGGTAGGTGTGATTTGTTCCTAGCCTTGCCTAATTGGTGCCATCTCAGCTGATGTGTCAGCCTGAAGCAGGGCATTTGGGTTTCCCTTCTGAACAGGCCTAGTTTCATATCTTACACCCACCAGTCAGATTGAGAAACAACAGTTTCATCGATCAACATGAGTCAAAACAATATCACGTTATTGTGTTTATTATGTTGATAAATATGTAACCATTTCCTGTCTAGTATCACTGCAGGTGGTTTGTAGTCAGTGATAAATATGTAACCATTTCCTGTCCAGTATCACTGCAGGTGGTTTGTAGTCAGTGATAAATATGTAACCATTTCCTGTCTAGTATCACTGCAGGTGGTTTGTAGTCAGTGATAAATATGTAACCATTTCCTGTCTAGTATCACTGCAGGTGGTTTGTAGTCAGTGATAAATATGTAACCATTTCCTGTCTAGTATCACTGCAGGTGGTTTGTAGTCAGTGATAAATATGTAACCATTTCCTGTCCAGTATCACTGCAGGTGGTTTGTAGTCAGTGATAAATATGTAACCATTTCCTGTCTAGTATCACTGCAGGTGGTTTGTAGTCAGTGATAAATATGTAACCATTTCCTGTCCAGTATCACTGCAGGTGGTTTGTAGTCAGTGATAAATATGTAACCATTTCCTGTCTAGTATCACTGCAGGTGGTTTGTAGTCAGTGATAAATATGTAACCATTTCCTGTCTAGTATCACTGCAGGTGGTTTGTAGTCAGTGATAAATATGTAACCATTTCAGTGATAAATATGTGTCTAGTATCACTGCAGGTGGTTTGTAGTCAGTGATAAATATGTAACCATTTCCTGTCTAGTATCACTGCAGGTGGTTTGTAGTCAGTGATAAATATGTAACCATTTCCTGTCTAGTATCACTGCAGGTGGTTTGTAGTCAGTGATAAATATGTAACCATTTCCTGTCTAGTATCACTGCAGGTGGTTTGTAGTCAGTGATAAATATGTAACCATTTCCTGTCTAGTATCACTGCAGGTGGTTTGTAGTCAGTGATAAATATGTAACCATTTCCTGTCCAGTATCACTGCAGGTGGTTTGTAGTCAGTGATAAATATGTAACCATTTCCTGTCCAGTATCACTGCAGGTGGTTTGTAGTCAGTGATAAATATGTAACCATTTCCTGTCCAGTATCACTGCAGGTGGTTTGTAGTCAGTGATAAATAGGTTAAATATATAGTATCACTGCAGGTGGTTTGTGTGTGTCCCCAGGTTAAATATATATGACTGTGTGTGTCCCCAGGTTAAATATATATAACTGTGTGTGTGTGTCCCCAGGTTAAATATATATAACTGTGTGTGTGTCCCCAGGTTAAATATATAACTGTGTGTGTCCCCAGGTTAAATATATAGAACTGTGTGTCCCCAGGTTAAATATATAGAACTGTGTGTCCCCAGGTTAAATATATAGAACTGTGTGTCCCCAGGTTAAATATATAGAACTGTGTGTCCCCAGGTTCCGTGGTGTCCAGACGGGGACAGACAGCCGGGTGGCAGAGCTCCTGAACCAGGTGAAGCTGAAGAGCTTTGAGACAGAGCGCTCTCAGATGGTACAGGAGGAGACCGCCAGGAACCTGGGACAGTGTCAGATGGAGACAGAGAAACACCAGAAGAAGCTAGAGGTAGAGGTCCCAAATGGTGCCCTATTCCCTATATAGTGCACTACTTTAGACCAGAGCCCTATAGAACCATATTCCCTATATATAGTACACTACTTTAGACCAGAACCCTATAGGAAGACCCTGTCCAGGGTGTTACATACCCCCATTAGCCCTGGTCCAGGGTGTTACATACAGCCCCTTAGCTCCTGTCCAGGGTGTTACCATACAGCCCCTTAGCTCCTGTCCAGGGTGTTACATACAGCCTTAGCACCGGTCCAGGGTGTTACAAACCCTATAGCTCCTGTCCAGGGTGTTACATACCGCCCATTAGCCCTGGACCAGGGTGTTAACCGCCCATTAGCCCTGGTCCAGGGTGTTACATACAGAACCCTATAAAACCCTATTAGCTCCTGTCCAGGGTGTTACATACAGCCCTATAGAAGCTCCTGTCCAGGGTGTTACATACAGCCCCTTAGCTCCTGTCCAGGGTGTTACATACCTCCCATTAGCTCCTGTCCAGGGTGTTACATACAGCCCCTTAGCTCCTGTCCAGGGTGTTACATACAGCCTTAGCTCCGGTCCAGGGTGTTACATACAGCCTTAGCTCCGGTCCAGGGTGTTACATACAGCCCCTTAGCTCCGGTCCAGGGTGTTACATACAGCCCCTTAGCTCCTGTCCAGGGTGTTACATACAGCCCCTTAGCTCCTGTCCAGGGTGTTACATACCGCCCATTAGCTCCTGTCCAGGGTGTTACATACAGCCCCTTAGCTCCTGTCCAGGGTGTTACATACAGCCTTAGCTCCTGTCCAGGGTGTTACATACACCCACCTAGCTCTGGTCCAGGGTGTTACATACAGCCTTAGCTCCTGTCCAGGGTGTTACATACAGCCCCTTAGCTCTGGTCCAGGGTGTTACATACGGTTTGCTGAGCCCTGGCCCACAGCTAACTGCCCCTGGTCTTCCATCAGGTCATGACCAAGGAGTTGTACAGGCTTCAGGCGTCCTCAGAGAAGCAGATAACGGAACTCCAGGCCCAGAATGCTGAGCAGCAGGCCAGACTACAGACCTACGAGGAACTGGAGAAGGTGTTCACCATGCAGGCTGCTGAAAGTAATGTTCTCACAACGTTAGGATAGTCATGTTCTCACACGTTAGGATAGTCATGTTCTCACGACGTTAGGATAGTCATGTTCTCACTTAGCGTTAGGATAGTCATGTTGGCACGACGTTAGGATAGTCATGTTCTCCGACATTAGAGTCATGTTGGCAGGACGTTAGGATAGTCATGTTCTCACGACGTTAGGATAGTCTTGTTGGCATGACGTTAGAGTCATGTTCTCCGACGTTAGCTCATGTTGGCAGACGTTAGGATAGTCATGTTCTCACGACGTTAGGATAGTCCGTTGTCCGTTAGGATAGTGTTCTACGTTAGGATAGTCATGTTGGCCGTTAGAGTCCTGTTCCAGGACGTTAGGATAGTCACATGACGTTAGAGTCATGTTGGCACACGTTAGGATAGTCATGTTGGTAGCGTTAGAGTCATGTTGGCACACGGAGTCATGTTGGCACGACGTTAGGATAGTCATGTTGGCACCGTTAGGATAGTCATGTTGGCACGACGTTAGAGTCATGTTCTCACCGTTAGAGTCATGTTGGCACCAGGATAGTCATGTTGGCACACGTTAGGATAGTCATGTTGGCACGACGTTAGGATAGTCATGTTGGCACGACGTTAGGATAGTCATGTTGGCCCGTTAGAGTCATGTTCTCCACGTTAGAGTCATGTTGGCACGACGTTAGGATAGTCATGTTCTCACGACGTTAGGATAGTCATGTTGGCACGACGTTAGGATAGTCATGTTGGCACGACGTTAGAGTCAGTCATGTTGGCAGACGTTAGAGTCATGTTGGCAGAGTCATGCTAGAGTCATGTTGGCACGACGTTAGGATAGTCATGTTGGCACGACGTTAGGAGTCATGTTGCACGGCGTTAGGAGTCATGTTGGCACCACGTTAGGATAGTCATGTTGCTGACGTTAGGATAGTCATGTTGGCACGACGTTAGGATAGTCATGTTGGGACGTTAGAGTCATGTTGGCACGACGTTAGGATAGTCATGTTGGCACGACGTTAGGATAGTCATGTTGGCACGACGTTAGGATAGTCATGTTGGCACGACGTTAGAGTCATGTTGGCACGACGTTAGGATAGTCATGTGTTCTCACGACGTTAGGATAGTCATGTTCTCACGACGTTAGGATAGTCTTGTTGGCATGACGTTAGAGTCATGTTCTCACGACGTTAGGATAGTCATGTTGGCACGACGTTAGGATAGTCATGTTCTCACGACGTTAGGATAGTCATGTTGGCACGACGTTAGGATAGTCATGTTCTCACGACGTTAGGATAGTCATGTTGGCATGACGTTAGAGTCATGTTCTCACGACGTTAGGATAGTCATGTTGGTATGACGTTAGAGTCATGTTGGCACGACGTTAGGATAGTCATGTTGGTATGACGTTAGAGTCATGTTGGCACGACGTTAGAGTCATGTTGGCACGACGTTAGGATAGTCATGTTGGCACGACGTTAGGATAGTCATGTTGGCACGACGTTAGAGTCATGTTCTCACGACGTTAGAGTCATGTTGGCACGACGTTAGGATAGTCATGTTGGCACGACGTTAGATAGTCATGTTGGCACGACGTTAGGATAGTCATGTTGGCACGACGTTAGGATAGTCATGTTGGCACGACGTTAGGATAGTCATGTTGGCACGACGTTAGAGTCATGTTGGCTCGACGTTAGAGTCATGTTGGCACGACGTTAGAGTCATGTTGGCACGACGTTAGGATAGTCATGTTGGCACGACGTTAGAGTCATGTTGGCACGACGTTAGAGTCATGTTGGCACGACGTTAGGATAGTCATGTTGGCACGACGTTAGGATAGTCATGTTGGCACGACGTTAGGATAGTCATGTTGGCACGTCACGTTAGAGTCAGTCATGTTGGCACGACGTTAGATAGTCATGTTGGCACGACGTTAGGATAGTCATGTTGGCACGACGTTAGGATAGTCATGTTGGCACGACGTTAGGATAGTCATGTTGGCACGACGTTAGGATAGTCATGTTCTCACGACGTTAGGATAGTCATGTTGGCACGACGTTAGGATAGTCATGTTGGCACGACGTTAGGATAGTCATGTTCTCACGACGTTAGGATAGTCATGTTGGCACGACGTTAGGATAGACATGTTGGCACAACGTTAGAGTCATGTTGGCTCGACGTTAGAGTCATGTTGGCACGACGTTAGGATAGTCATGTTGGCACGACGTTAGGATAGTCATGTTGGCACGACGTTAGAGTCATGTCATGTTCACGACGTTAGAGTCATGTTGGCACGACGTTAGGATAGTCATGTTCTCACGACGTTAGGATAGTCATGTTGGCACGACGTTAGGATAGTCATGTTGGCACGACGTTAGAGTCATGTTGGCTCGACGTTAGAGTCATGTTGGCACGACGTTAGAGTCATGTTGGCACGGCGTTAGAGTCATGTTGGCACGACGTTAGGATAGTCATGTTGGCACGGCGTTAGAGTCATGTTGGCACGACGTTAGGATAGTCATGTTGGCACGACGTTAGGATAGTCATGTTGGCACGACGTTAGGATAGTCATGTTGGCACGACGTTAGAGTCAGTCATGTTGGCACGACGTTAGGATAGTCATGTTGGCACGACGTTAGGATAGTCATGTTGGCACGACGTTAGGATAGTCATGTTGGCACGACGTTAGAGTCATGTTGGCACGACGTTAGGATAGTCATGTTCTCACGACGTTAGGATAGTCATGTTGGCACGACGTTGGCATGACGTTAGAGTCATGTTCTCACGACGTTAGGATAGTCATGTTGGCACGACGTTAGGATAGTCATGTTCTCACGACGTTAGGAGTCATGTTCACGACGTTAGGATAGTCATGTTCTCACGACGTTAGGATAGTCATGTTGGCACGACGTTAGGAGTCAGTCATGTTCATGTTCACGACGTTAGGATAGTCATGTTGGCACGACGTTAGAGTCATGTTGGCACGACGTTAGGATAGTCATGTTGGTGACGTTAGATAGTCATGTTGGCACGACGTTAGGATAGTCATGTTGGTCACGACGTTAGGATAGTCATGTTGGCACGACGTTAGGATAGTCATGTTGGCACGACGTTAGGATAGTCATGTTGGCACGACGTTAGGATAGTCATGTTGGCACGACGTTAGGATAGTCATGTTGGCACGACGTTAGGATAGTCATGTTGGCACGACGTTAGGATAGTCATGTTGGCACGACGTTAGGATAGTCATGTTGGCACGACGCGTTAGAGTCATGTTGGCACGACGTTAGGATAGTCATGTTGGCACGACGTTAGGATAGTCATGTTGGCACGACGTTAGGATAGTCATGTTGGCACGACGTTAGGATAGTCATGTTGGCACGACGTTAGGATAGTCATGTTGGCACGACGTTAGGATAGTCATGTTGGCACGACGTTAGGATAGTCATGTTGGCTCGACGTTAGAGTCATGTTGGCACGACGTTAGAGTCATGTTGGCACGACGTTAGGATAGTCATGTTGGCACGACGTTAGGATAGTCATGTTGGCACGACGTTAGGATAGTCATGTTGGCACGACGTTAGGATAGTCATGTTCTCACGACGTTAGGATAGTCATGTTGGCACGACGTTAGGATAGTCATGTTGGCACGACGTTAGAGTCATGTTGGCACGACGTTAGAGTCATGTTGGCACGACGTTAGGATAGTCATGTTGGCACGACGTTAGAGTCATGTTGGCACGACGTTAGGATAGTCATGTTGGCACGACGTTAGGATAGTCATGTTGGCACGACGTTAGGATAGTCATGTTGGCACGACGTTAGGATAGTCATGTTGGCACGACGTTAGAGTCATGTTGGCACGACGTTAGATAGTCATGTTGGCACGACGTTAGGATAGTCATGTTGGCACGACGTTAGGATAGTCATGTTGGCACGACGTTAGGATAGTCATGTTGGTCATGTTGGCACGACGTTAGGATAGTCATGGCACGACGTTAGATAGTCATGTTGGCACGGACGTTAGGATAGTCATGTTGGCACGACGTTAGGATAGTCATGTTGGCACGACGTTAGGATAGTCATGTTGGCACGACGTTAGGATAGTCATGTTGGCACGACGTTAGAGTCATGTTGGCACGACGTTAGGATAGTCATGTTGGCACGACGTTAGAGTCATGTTGGCACGACGTTAGGATAGTCATGTTGGCACGACGTTAGAGTCATGTTGGCACGACGTTAGGATAGTCATGTTGGCACGACGTTAGGATAGTCATGTTGGCACGACGTTAGGATAGTCATGTTGGCACGAGTCGTTAGGATAGTCATGTTGGCACGACGTTAGGATAGTCATGTTGGCACGACGTTAGGATAGTCATGTTGGCACGGCGTTAGGATAGTCATGTTGGCTCGACGTTAGGAGAGTCATGTTGGCACGACGTTAGAGTCATGTTGGCACGACGTTAGGATAGTCATGTTGGCACGACGTTAGGTCATGTTGGCACGACGTTAGGATAGTCATGTTGGCACGACGTTAGGAAGTCATGTTCTCACGACGTTAGGATAGTCATGTTGGCACGACGTTAGATAGTCATGTTGGCACGACGTTAGGATAGTCATGTTGGCACGACGTTAGGATAGTCATGTTGGCACGACGTTAGGATAGTCATGTTGGCACGACGTTAGAGTCATGTTGGCACGACGTTAGATAGTCATGTTGGCACGACGTTAGGATAGTCATGTTGGCACGACGTTAGGATAGTCATGTTGGCACGACGTTAGGATAGTCATGTTGGCACGACGTTAGATAGTCATGTTGGCACGACGTTAGGATAGTCATGTTGGCACGACGTTAGGATAGTCATGTTGGCACGACGTTAGGATAGTCATGTTGGCACGACGTTAGAGTCATGTTGGCTCGCGTTAGAGTCATGTTGGCACGACGTTAGAGTCATGTTGGCACGACGTTAGGATAGTCATGTTGGCACGACGTTAGGAGTCATGTTGGCACGACGTTAGGATAGTCATGTTGGCACGACGTTAGGATAGTCATGTTGGCACGACGTTAGGATAGTCATGTTGGCACACGTTAGGATAGTCATGTTCTCACGGCGTTAGGATAGTCATGTTGGCACGAGTCGTTAGGATAGTCATGTTCATGCACGACGTTAGGATAGTCATGTTGGCACGACGTTAGGATAGTCATGTTGGCACGACGTTAGGATAGTCATGTTGGCACGACGTTAGGATAGTCATGTTGGCACGACGTTAGATAGTCATGTTGGCACGACGTTAGGATATGTCATGTTGGCACGACGTTAGGATAGTCATGTTGGCACGTTAGAGTCATGTTGGCACGACGTTAGGATAGTCATGTTGGCACGACGTTAATAGTCATGTTGGCACGACGTTAGGAGTCATGTTGGCACGACGTTAGGATAGTCATGTTGGCACGTTAGGATAGTCATGTTGACACGTTAGGATAGTCATGTTACGTTGAGTCATGTTAACGTTAAGTCATGTTGGCACAACCAGTCATGTTGGAGTCATGTAGGATAGTCATGTTGTCACTGCTCTAGGATAGTCATGTTGGCACGACGTTATGAGTCATGTTGTAACCAGTCATGTTCTTTCCGTTAGGATAGTCATGTTGGCACGGCGTTAGGATAGTCAGTTGACGACGTTAGAGTCATGTTGGCACGACGTTAGGATAGTCATGTTGGCACGGCGTTAGGAGTCATGTTGGCACAACGTTAGGATAGTCATGTTGGCACGACGTTAGGATAGTCATGTTGGCACGACGTTAGAGTCATGTTCTCAGAGTCATGTTGAGACGTTAGGATAGTCATGTTGGCAGAGTCGTTAGATAGTCATGTTCTCCGTTAGTCATGTTGGCACTTATCAGTCATGTTGGCACAACGTTGGATAGTCTACGACGTTAGGAGTCATGTTGGCAGACGTTAGGATAGTCATGTTGGCACGGCGTTAGGATAGTCAGGGTTGGCACCGTTATAGTCATGGCACTCGTTAGGATAGTCATGTTGGCACACGTTAGATAGTAATGGTACCGTTAGGATAGTCAAAGTTAGGATAGTCATGTTGGCATAGGATAGTCATGTTGGCACGACGTTAGGATAGTCATGTGGGCACTGGACGTTAGGAAGTCATGTTCTCACGACGTTAGGGTTCTATGTTACTGGACGTTAGGGATAGTCATGTTGGCACTACGTTAGAGTCATGTTGGCACTATAGGGTTGGCACGACGTTAGGATAGTCAGCACGACGTTAGGAGAGTCACTCTAGGATAGTCGTTAACGGCCTCTTATTCAGTCATGCCCTGGCAAACGTTAGGATATATGTTGGCACGGGTTCTATAGGGTCCTGGTCTAAAGCACGAAGGATAGTGCACTATAGGATACTCATAGGGTTCTATAGGGTCCTGGTCAAAGTAGTGCACTATAGGGAATAGGGTTCTATAGGGTCCTGGTCTAAAATAGTGCACTATATAGGGAACAGGGTTCTATAGGGTCCTGGTCTAAAGTAGTGAGTCATGTAGGGAACGTTAGGGTTGGCACTACGTTAGGGATAGTCATGTTGGTCGAACGTAGAGTCATGTAGGGTTCTATAGGGTCCTGGTCTAAAGTAGTGCACTATATCATGGGAACGTTAGGGTTCTATAGGGTCCTGGTCTAAAGTAGTGCACTATATAGGGAACTTACATGTTAGGGTTCTATAGGGTCCATGTTGGTCTATAAGTAGTGCACTACAGTTAGGATACAGGGTTCTATAGGGTCCTGGTCTAAAGTAGTGCACTAGGATATATGGGAATAGGGTTCTATAGGGTCCTGGTCTAAAGTAGTGCACTATAACATGTTGGTTCTATAGGGTCCTGGTAGGACAGATTCATGAGGGTTCTGGTCTAAAGTTAGGATAGGTTCACTATATAGTGCATAGTCAGGGTTCTATAGGGTCCTGGTCTAAAGTAGTGCACTATATAGGTTCTATAGGGTCCTGGGTTGCACTATATAGGGTCCTGGTCCTGGTCTAAAGTAGTGGCACTATATATGGGAACAGGGTTCTATAGGGTCCTGGTCTAAAGTAGTGCACACTATATAGGGAATAGGGTTCTAGGGCCTGGTCTAAAGTAGTGCACCATATAGGGCAATATAGGGGTTCTATCATGTTGGCACGACATATAGGGTTCTCTGAGGAGGTAGTCATGTTCACAGACGTTAGGATAGTCACTCAGTTCTATACACAGGGTTCTGAGGTCTAAAGTAGTGCACTATATAGGGAATAGGGTGCAATTTGTGATACATGATTATTGTTTGGTTTTATGTTTGAGAGTTTATTTAATGTGTGTTGCAGTGTCCATCTGGCCCGTAGACTGTTGCAGCTGGAGAAACAGAACACACTGCTGAGGAGAGATCTGGAGAGGCGCAACGCACACACAGGACAGATCTCTGAGGAGGTAACACACAGGACAGATCTCTGAGGAGGTATCACACAGGACAGATCTCTGAGGAGGTAACACACAGGACAGATCTCTGAGGAGGTAACACACAGGACAGATCTCTGAGGACAGATCTCTGAGGAGGTATCACACAGGACAGATCTCTGAGGATAGATCTCTGAGGAGGTATCACACAGGACAGACCTCTGAGGACAGATCTCTGAGGAGGTATCACACAGGACAGATCTCTTGAGGAGGTAACACAGGACAGATCTCTGAGGAGGTATCACACAGGACAGATCTCTGAGGAGGTAACACAGGACAGATCTCTGAGGAGGTAACACACAGGACAGATCTCTGAGGAGGTATCACACAGGACAGATCTCTGAGGATAGATCTCTGAGGAGGTATCACACAGGACAGATCTCTGAGGACAGATCTCTGAGGAGGTATCACACAGGACAGATCTCTGAGGACAGATCTCTGAGGAGGTAACACACAGGACAGATCTCTGAGGAGGTAACACACAGGACAGATCTCTGAGGAGGTAACACACAGGACAGATCTCTGAGGAGGTAACACACAGGACAGATCTCTGAGGAGGTAACACACAGGACAGATCTCTGAGGAGGTAACACAGGACAGATCTCTGAGGAGGTATCACACAGGATAGATATCTGAGGAGGTAACACACAGGACAGATCTCTGAGGAGGTAACACACAGGACAGATCTCTGAGGAGGTAACACACAGGACAGATCTCTGAGGAGGTAACACACAGGACAGATCTCTGAGGAGGTAACACACAGGACAGATCTCTGAGGAGGTAACACACAGGACAGATCTCTGAGGAGGTATCACACAGGACAGATCTCTGAGGAGGTATCACACAGGACAGATATCTGAGGACAGATCTCTGAGGAGGTAACACACAGGACAGATATCTGAGGAGGTAACACACAGGACAGATATCTGAGGAGGTATCACACAGGACAGATATCTGAGGACAGATCTCTGAGGAGGTAACACACAGGACAGATCTCTGAGGAGGTAACACAGGACAGATCTCTGAGGAGGTATCACACAGGACAGATCTCTGAGGAGGTAACACACAGGACAGATCTCTGAGGAGGTAACACACAGGACAGATCTCTGAGGAGGTAACACACAGGACAGATCTCTGAGGAGGTATCACACAGGATAGATATCTGAGGACAGATCTCTGAGGAGGTATCACACAGGACAGATCTCTGAGGAGGTAACACAGGACAGATCTCTGAGGAGGTAACACACAGGACAGATCTCTGAGGAGGTATCACACAGGATAGATATCTGAGGACAGATCTCTGAGGAGGTATCACACAGGACAGATCTCTGAGGAGGTATCACACAGGACAGATCTCTGAGGATAGATCTCTGAGGAGGTATCACACAGGACAGATCTCTGAGGACAGATCTCTGAGGAGGTATCACACAGGACAGATCTCTGAGGAGGTAACACACAGGACAGACCCACAGTGTAATAGACTCCTAAGTAACTCGTGAGGTCTCACCCACACTGTCCTTACCACATCTTCCTTCCTGTCTCAGTGTTTGACATCATGGTGGAAGGGTTGCCAACATGAAATATATTCCAGCTGAAAGGTGTGTTTTTAGAGGCCCTCCCAATCAAAGGCCAAGTCAGTGACTGTAGCGTGAATCAACAAGTGTGTGTGTGTGTGTGTGTGTCCTAGCTGGAAGCAGCTAACCATCTCCTACAGCAGGCCCAGCAGCCCTACAGTTACCTGATCGACATGGTGTGTGTGTGTCTGTCCCTGTCTCCTAGCTGGAAGCAGCTAACCGTCTCTTACAGCAGGCCCAGCAGCCCTACAGTTACCTGATCGACACGGTGAGACAGAGAGACACACAGATACTGTCCCTCAGAGAACGCATCACACAGCTGGAGGAGGACACCAGGTACACACACCACTGTCTCCTCCTTTCAGTCTCCCCTTCCAGTCTCCCCTTCCAGTCTCCCCTTTCAGTCTCCCCTTCCAGTCTCCTCCTTTCAGTCTCCCCTTCCAGTCTCCCCTTCCAGTCTCCTCCTTTCAGTCTCCCCCTTCCAGTCTCCCTCCTCCAGTCTCCCCCTTTCAGTCTCAGTCCCCCTGTCTTTCGTCTCCCTTCAGTCCCAGGTCCTGTCCTTCTCAGCCCTCAGGGGCCCTGGCCAGCCTCCAGTCTCCTCCTTTGAGTCTCCCCTTCCAAAGTAGTGTACTATATAGGGCTCTGGTCAGAAGTAGCCTAAAGTAGTGTACTATAGGGCCAGAAGTAGTGCCCTATATAGGGCTCTGGTCAGAAGTAGTGCCCTATATAGGGCTCTGGTCTAAAGTAGTGCACTATATAGGCCTCTGGTCTAAAGTAGTACACTATATAGGCCTCTGGTCTAAAGTAGTACACTATATAGGGCTCTGGTCTAAAGTAGTGCACTATATAGGGCTCTGGTCTAAAGTAGTGCACTATATAGGCCTCTGGTCTAAAGTAGTACACTATATAGGCCTCTGGTCTAAAGTAGTACACTATATAGGGCTCTGGTCTAAAGTAGTGCACTATATAGGGCTCTGGTCTAAAGTAGTGCACTATATAGGGCTCTGGTCTAAAGTAGTGCACTATATAGGGCTCTGGTCTAAAGTAGTGCACTATATAGGGCTCTGGTCTAAAGTAGTGTCCTACTGTATAGGGCTCTAAAAGTAATGCACTATATAGGGCTCTGGACGAAAGTAGTGCCCTATATAGGGTAACATTTCTCTTACAAGCTCCTGGTTGTTAATGTATTGAGTCATTGTTTTGAGAGAGATGGATTTACTACACACTTCTATTGTCCAGTTTCCGGAGGGTCACGCCACTCGGTGCAGGTTTGGATGGGATTTGTGTTCTGTGTTGTAACAGTGCCGTTCCAGCAGCACCTGATCTCTGAGGAAATGGAGGGAGTCGTTATTCTGTCCCATTTAGTCAGCACTAAAGAAAGTCTCTGTTTTGGGTTTGTCTGTCCAGATCTCTGAGGAAATGGAGGGAGTCGTTAATCTGTCCCATTTAGTCAGCACTAAAGAAAGTCTCTGTTTTGGGTTTGTCTGTCCAGATCTCTGAGGTTAATCTGTCCCAAGTCAGCACTAAAGAAACTGTTTTGGGTTTGTCTCTCCAACAGGTGAAGAACAATATGGCCTCTGACCTGGAGCGACTGCTCAACCACCGAAAGAGGTTTTCGCACGCACCCGCACACACAATATGGCCACACATACACACACACCCGCACACACACACACACACACACACACACACACACACACACACACACACACACACACACACACACACACACACACACACACACACTCTCCTCAGCCACGGAGAGAGATATGCCCAGAGTCCACTCTCCTCAGCCACGGAGAGATATGCCCAGAGTCCACTCTCTCCTCAGCCATGGAGAGAGATATGCCCAGAGTCCACTCTCTCCTCAGCCATGGAGAGAGATATGCCCAGAGTCCACTCTCTCCTCAGCCATAGAGAGAGATATGCCCAGAGTCCACTCTCTCCTCAGCCATAGAGAGATATGCCCAGAGTCCACTCTCTCCTCAGCCATAGAGAGAGATATGCCCAGAGTCCACTCTCTCATTGAATAAAGCCACAGGATGTGTGATATTGCATCATATATTTCCTAATGAAAGTAGATGTCAGGTAGGTGTGAGTATTTTATGACAGGTGTGTTTTTATATGGCTGAGGCCAGACTGCATGTCTGCAGGAGGGAGGGAGGGAGGGACTGAGGGAGGGAGAGACTGAGGGAGGGAGAGACTGAGGGAGGGAGAGACTGAGGGAGAGACTGAGGGAGGGAGAGACTGAGGGAGAGACTGAGGGAGGGAGAGACTGAGAGAGGGAGAGACTGAGGGAGGGAGAGACTGAGAGGGAGAGACTGAGGGAGGGAGGGACTGAGGGAGGAGGGACTGAGGGAGAGACTGAGGGAGAGACTGAGGGAGAGACTGAGGGAGAGACAGACTGAGGGAGGGAGGGAGGGAGGGAGGGAGGGAGGGAGGGAGGGAGGGAGGGAGGGGGAGAGAGAGACTGAGGGAGGGAGAGCCTGAGAGGGAGAGACAGAGGGAGGGAGGGAGAGACTGAGAGAGGGAGAGACTGAGAGAGGGAGAGACTGAGAGAGGGAGAGACTGAGAGAGGGAGAGACAGAGAGGGAGAGACAGAGAGGGAGAGACTGAGAGAGGGAGAGACTGAGGGAGAGAGAGGCAGAGGGAGAGACTGAGGGAGAGAGAGGCGGAGGGAGGGAGGGAGGGAGAGCGAGAAAGAGGCGGAAGGAGGGAGGGAGAGGCAGAGTGAGAGAGGGAGGGAGAGAGAGTGGTTTTGCCGGTCTCTAGGTGTGCCTCCCTCTCTCTGTCTCTTCTTTCACTGTCACCCTTTTCACCTTTCGTGTCTTGGTCACTTCCTGTCTGCACTGATCCCTGTTTCAACAAGCCTCTACACTGTAGTGGTGTAGTACAGTCGAAACCCCACAGCCCAACAAGCCTCTACACTGTAGTGGTGTAGTGTTCAGTCTGTTGGCCAGAGGCCTGTTCAGTCGGTTCAGTCTGTTGGCCTGAGGCCTGTTCAGGGGGTTCAGTCTGTTGGCCTGAGGCCTGTTCAGGGGTTCAGTCTGTTGGCCTGAGGCCTGTTCAGGGGTTCAGTTTGTTGGCCTGAGGCCTGTTCAGTCGGTTCAGTCTGTTGGCCTGTTCAGTCGGTTCAGTCAGTTGGCCTGTTCAGTCGGTTCAGTCAGTTGGCCTGAGGCCGTTTCAGTCGGGTAGCCTAGTGGTTAGAGCGTTGGACTAGTAACCTGTTCTTTATATCTGCCAACCGAGGTTATCAGTAATGTATTGAGAGGTCCGGCCAACCCCCTCAGTGTAAACGTCCCCTTCCATCTTTTACACTCAGTAAATCAGGACCATTGTCTTGTCATTGTGACCACATCAATGGCGTGACATCACAGCAGCCTGGTCCAAATAGTAATATTACCTACTCTATTTTTTCTTCCACACACACACAAAAAAAAAACTCATCCGTTTAAAAATGTATTTAGGATATTTTAATCTAACAAGCAAGGAAACTTAAAGCAACTTTCTCATCAATGTTTTGGTTCGTTGCTAGCTTGTTAGCTAGATAACCAGCTGGCTATCCAGCCATTTGGTTCGTTGCTAGCTTGCCTGGCGTCTACTGTTATACTACACTCTAATGCACTAGACTACACAGTGCCTGGCATCTACTGTTATACTACACTCTACTGCACTAGACTACACAGTGCCTGGCATCTACTGTTATACTACACTCTAATGCACTAGACTACACAGTGCCTGGCATCTACTGTTATACTACACTCTAATGCACTAGACTACACAGTGCCTGGCGTCTACTGCACTAGACTACACAGTGCCTGGCGTCTACTGTTATACTACACTCTACTGCACTAGACTACACAGTGCCTGGCGTCTACTGCACTAGACTACACAGTGCCTGGCGTCTACTGTTATACTACACTCTAATGCACTAGACTACACAGTGCCTGGCGTCTACTGTTATACTACACTCTAATGCACTAGACTACACAGTGCCTGGCGTCTACTGTTATACTACACTCTAATACACTAGACTACACAGTGCCTGGCGTCTACTGCACTAGACTACACAGTGCCTGGCGTCTACTGTTATACTGCACTAGACTGCACTAGACTACACAGTGCCTGGCGTCTACTGCACTAGACTACACTTAATCTGCAAAATTGTAATTATTCGCCTACCTCCTCATGCCTTTTGCACACATTGTATATAGACTCCCCCCTTTGTTTTCTACTGTGTTATTGACTTGTTAATTGTTTATTCCATGTGTAACTCTGTGTTGTCTGCTCACACTGCTATGCTTTATCTTGGCCAGGTCGCAGTTGCAAATGAGAACTTGTTCTCAACTGGCCTACCTGGTTAAATAAAGGTGAAATAAAAAATAATAATAAAAAAAATAAAATACAGTGCCTGGCGTCTACTGCACTAGACTACACAGTGCCTGGCGTCTACTGTTATACTACACTCTAATGCACTAGACTACACAGTGCCTGGCGTCTACTGCACTAGACTACACAGTGCCTGGCGTCTACTGTTATACTACACTCTAATGCACTAGACTACACAGTGCCTGGCGTCTACTGTTATACTACACTCTAATGCACTAGACTACACAGTGCCTGGCATCTACTATTATACTACACTCTAATGCACTAGACTACACAGTGCCTGGCGTCTACTGTTATACTACACTCTAATGCACTAGACTACACAGTGCCTGGCGTCTACTGTTATACTACACTCTACTGCACTAGACTACACAGTGCCTGGCGTCTACTGCACTAGACTACACAGTGCCTGGCGTCTACTGCACTAGACTACACAGTGCCTGGCGTCTACTGTTATACTACACTCTACTGCACTAGACTACACAGTGCCTGGCGTCTACTGTTATACTACACTCTACTGCACTAGACTACACAGTGCCTGGCGTCT
The DNA here is from genome assembly GCF_018296145.1 of Oncorhynchus tshawytscha. Lineage (NCBI taxonomy): Eukaryota > Metazoa > Chordata > Actinopteri > Salmoniformes > Salmonidae > Oncorhynchus > Oncorhynchus tshawytscha. The sequence goes on from NW_024608083.1 coordinate 28,966, forward strand.
ACTGTTATACTACACTCTAATGCACTAGACTACACAGTGCCTGGCGTCTACTGTTATACTACACTCTAATGCACTAGACTACACAGTGCCTGGCGTCTACTGCACTAGACTACACAGTGCCTGGCGTCTACTGTTATACTACACTCTCCTGCACTAGACTACACAGTGCCTGGCGTCTACTGTTATACTACACTCTACTGCACTAGACTACACAGTGCCTGGCGTCTACTGCGCTAGACTACACAGTTCCTGGCGTCTACTGCCCAGAGTCCACTCTCTCCTCAGCCATAGAGAGATATGCCCAGAGTCCACTCTCTCCTCAGCCATAGAGAGAGATATGCCCAGAGTCCACTCTCTCATTGAATAAAGCCACAGGATGTGTGATATTGCATCATATATTTCCAAATGAAAGTAGATGTCAGGTAGGTGTGAGTATTTTATGACAGGTGTGTTTTTATATGGCTGAGGCCAGACTGCATGTCTGCAGGAGGGAGGGAGGGAGGGACTGAGGGAGAGACTGAGGGAGGGAGAGACTGAGGGAGGGAGAGACTGAGGGAGGGAGAGACTGAGGGAGGGAGAGACTGAGGGAGGGAGAGACTGAGGGAGGGAGAGACTGAGGGAGGGAGAGACTGAGGGAGGGAGAGACTGAGGGAGGGAGAGACTGAGGGAGGGAGAGACTGAGGGAGGGAGAGACTGAGGGAGGGAGAGACTGAGGGAGGGAGGGACTGAGGGAGAGACTGAGGGAGAGACTGAGGGAGAGACAGACTGAGGGAGGGAGGGAGGGAGGGGAGGGAGGGAGGGAGGGAGGGAGGGAGGGAGGGAGGGAGGGAGGGAGGGAGAGACTGAGGGAGGGAGAGACAGAGAGGGAGAGACAGAGGGAGGGAGGGAGAGACTGAGAGAGGGAGAGACTGAGAGAGGGAGAGACAGAGAGGGAGAGACTGAGAGAGGGAGAGACTGAGAGAGGGAGAGACTGAGGGAGAGAGAGGCGGAGGGAGGGAGGGAGAGCGAGAAAGAGGCGGAAGGAGGGAGGGAGAGGCAGAGTGAGAGAGGGAGGGAGAGAGAGTGGTTTTGCCGGTCTCTAGGTGTGCCTCCCTCTCTCTGTCTCTTCTTTCACTGTCACCCTTTTCACCTTTCGTGTCTTGGTCACTTCCTGTCTGCACTGATCCCTGTTTCAACAAGCCTCTACACTGTAGTGGTGTAGTACAGTCGAAACCCCACAGCCCAACAAGCCTCTACACTGTAGTGGTGTAGTGTTCAGTCTGTTGGCCAGAGGCCTGTTCAGTCGGTTCAGTCTGTTGGCCTGAGGCCTGTTCAGGGGGTTCAGTCTGTTGGCCTGAGGCCTGTTCAGGGGGTTCAGTCTGTTGGCCTGAGGCCTGTTCAGGGGGTTCAGTTTGTTGGCCTGAGGCCTGTTCAGTCGGTTCAGTCTGTTGGCCTGTTCAGTCGGTTCAGTCAGTTGGCCTGTTCAGTCGGTTCAGTCAGTTGGCCTGAGGCCGTTTCAGTCGGGTAGCCTAGTGGTTAGAGCGTTGGACTAGTAACCTGTTCTTTATATCTGCCAACCGAGGTTATCAGTAATGTATTGAGAGGTCCGGCCAACCCCTCAGTGTAAACGTCCCCTTCCATCTTTTACACTCAGTAAATCAGGACCATTGTCTTGTCATTGTGACCACATCAATGGCGTGACATCACAGCAGCCTGGTCCAAATAGCAATATTACCTACTCTATTTTTCTTCCATACACACAAAAAAAAAAAAACTAATCCGTTTAAAAATGTATTTAGGATATTTTAATCTAACAAGCAAGGAAACTTAAAGCAACTTTCTCATCAATGTTTTGGTTTAGCTTGTTAGCTAGATAACCAGCTGGCTTCCAGCCATTTGGTTTGTAGCTAGCTTGATAGATAACCAGCTGGCTATCCAGCCATTTGGTTCGCTAGATAACCAGCTGCTATAGCTTGTTAGCTAGATAACCAGCTGGCTATCCAGCCATTTGGTTCGTTGCTAGCTTGTTAGCTAGATAACCAGCTGGCTATCCAGCCATTTGGTTCGTTGCTAGCTTGTTAGCTAGATAACCAGCTGGCTATCCAGCCATTTGGTTCGTTGCTAGCTTGTTAGCTAGATAACCAGCTGGCTATCCAGCCATTTGGTTCATTGCTAGCTTGTTAGCTAGATAACCAGCTGGCTATCCAGCCATTTGGTTTGTTGCTAGCTTGTTAGCTAGATAACCAGCTGGCTATCCAGCCATTTGGTTTGTTGCTAGCTTGTTAGCTAGATAACCAGCTGGCTATCCAGCCATTTGGTTCGTTGCTAGCTTGTTAGCTAGATAACCAGCTGGCTATCCAGCCATTTGGTTCGTTGCTAGCTTGTTAGCTAGATAACCAGCTGGCTATCCAGCCATTTGGTTCGTTGCTAGCTTGTTAGCTAGATAACCAGCTGGCTATCCAGCCATTTGGTTCTAGTTGCTAGCTTGTTAGCTAGATAACCAGCTGGCTATCCAGCCATTTGGTTATCCAGCCATTTGCTAGCTTGTTAGCTAGATAACCAGCTGGCTATCCAGCCATTTGGTTTGTTGCTAGCTTGTTAGCTAGATAACCAGCTGGCTATCCAGCCATTTGGTTCGTTGCTAGCTTGTTAGCTAGATAACCAGCTGGCTATCCAGCCATTTGGTTTGTTGCTAGCTTGTTAGCTTGTTAGCTAGATAACCAGCTGGCTATCCAGCCATTTGGTTTGTTGCTAGCTTGTTAGCTAGATAACCAGCTGGCTATCCAGCCATTTGGTTCGTTGCTAGCTTGTTAGCTAGATAACCAGCTGGCTATCCAGCCATTTGCTTGTTTAGATTGGCTATCCAGCCTTGTTGCTAGCTTGTTAGCTAGATAACCAGCTGGCTATCCAGCCATTTGGTTCGTTGCTAGCTTGTTAGCTAGATAACCAGCTGGATCCAGCCACTAGCTTGTTAGCTAGATAACCAGCTGGCTATCCAGCCATTTGGTTCGTTGCTAGCTTGTTAGCTAGATAACCAGCTGGCTATCCAGCCATTTGGTTCCAGCCGTTGCTAGCTTGTTAGCTAGATAACCAGCTGGCTATCCAGCCATTTGGTTCGTTGCTAGCTTGTTAGCTAGATAACCAGCTGGCTATCCAGCCATTTGGTTCGTTGCTAGCTTGTTAGCTAGATAACCAGCTGGCTATCCAGCCATTTGGTTCGTTGCTAGCTTGTTAGCTAGATAACCAGCTGGCTATCCAGCCATTTGGTTCGTTGCTAGCTTGTTAGCTAGATAACCAGCTGGCTATCCAGCCATTTGGTTTGTTGCTAGCTTGTTAGCTAGATAACCAGCTGGCTAACCAGCTGGCTATCCAGCCATTTGGTTCGTTGCTAGATAGCTTGTTAGCTAGATAACCAGCTGGCTATCCAGCCATTTGGTTCGTTGCTAGCTTGTTAGCTAGATAACCAGCTGGCTATCCAGCCATTTGGTTCGTTGCTAGCTTGTTAGCTAGATCCAGCCACCAGCTGGCTATCCAGCCATTTGGTTCGTTGCTAGCTTGTTAGCTAGATAACCAGCTGGCTATCCAGCCATTTGGTTAGCTAGATAACCAGCTGGCTTCCAGCTGGTTCGTTGCTGGCTTGTTCCAGCCAGCTAGATAGCTTGTTAGCTAGCTGGCTATCCAGCCATTTGGTTAGCTAGATAACCAGCTGGCTATCCAGCCATTTGGTTCGTTTAGCTTGTTAGCTAGATAACCAGCTGGCTATCCAGCCATTTGGTTCGTTGCTAGCTTGTTAGCTAGATAACCAGCTGGCTATCCAGCCATTTGGTTCGTTGCTCCAGCTTGTTAGCTAGATAACCAGCTGGCTATCCAGCCATTTGGCTTGTTAGCTTAACCAGCTGGCTATTGTTAGCTAGATAACCAGCTGGCTATCCAGCCAGCCATTTGGTTCGTTGCTAGCTTGTTAGCTAGATAACCAGCTGGCTATCCAGCCATTTGGTTCGTTGCTAGCTTGTTAGCTAGATAACCAGCTGGCTATCCAGCCATTTGGTTCGTTGCTAGCTTGTTAGCTAGATAACCAGCTGGCTATCCAGCCATTTGGTTCGTTGCTAGCTTGTTAGCTAGATAACCAGCTGGCTATCCAGCCATTTGGTTCGTTGCTAGCTTGTTAGCTAGATAACCAGCTGGCTATCCAGCCATTTGGTTTGTTGCTAGCTTGTTAGCTAGATAACCAGCTGGCTATCCAGCCATTTGGTTCGTTGCTAGCTTGTTAGCTAGATAACCAGCTGGCTATCCAGCCATTTGGTTCGTTGCTAGCTTGTTAGCTAGATAACCAGCTGGCTATCCAGCCATTTGGTTCGTTGCTAGCTTGTTAGCTAGATAACCAGCTGGCTATCCAGCCATTTGGTTCGTTGCTAGCTTGTTAGCTAGATAACCAGCTGGCTATCCAGCCATTTGGTTCGTTGCTAGCTTGTTAGCTAGATAACCAGCTGGCTATCCAGCCATTTGGTTCGTTGCTAGCTTGTTAGCTAGATAACCAGCTGGCTATCCAGCCATTTGGTTCGTTGCTAGCTTGTTAGCTAGATAACCAGCTGGCTATCCAGCCATTTGGTTTGTTGCTAGCTTGTTAGCTAGATAACCAGCTGGCTATCCAGCCATTTGGTTCGTTGCTAGCTTGTTAGCTAGCTAACCAGCTGGCTATCCAGCCATTTGGTTCGTTGCTAGCTTGTTAGCTAGATAACCAGCTGGCTATCCAGCCATTTGGTTCGTTGCTAGCTTGTTAGCTAGATAACCAGCTGGCTATCCAGCCATTTGGTTCGTTGCTAGCTTGTTAGCTAGATAACCAGCTGGCTATCCAGCCATTTGGTTCGTTGCTAGCTTGTTAGCTAGATAACCAGCTGGCTATCCAGCCATTTGGTTCGTTGCTAGCTTGTTAGCTAGATAACCAGCTGGCTATCCAGCCATTTGGTTCGTTGCTAGCTTGTTAGCTAGATAACCAGCTGGCTATCCAGCCATTTGGTTCGTTGCTAGCTTGTTAGCTAGATAACCAGCTGGCTATCCAGCCATTTGGTTGTTGCTAGCTTGTTAGCTAGATAACCAGCTGGCTATCCAGCCATTTGGTTCGTTGCTAGCTTGTTAGCTAGATAACCAGCTGGCTATCCAGCCATTTGGTTCGTTGCTAGCTTGTTAGCTAGATAACCAGCTGGCTATCCAGCCATTTGGTTCGTTGCTAGCTTGTTAGCTAGATAACCAGCTGGCTATCCAGCCATTTGGTTCGTTGCTAGCTTGTTAGCTAGATAACCAGCTGGCTATCCAGCCATTTGGTTTGTTGCTAGCTTGTTAGCTAGATAACCAGCTGGCTATCCAGCCATTTGGTTCGTTGCTAGCTTGTTAGCTAGATAACCAGCTGGCTATCCAGCCATTTGGTTCGTTGCTAGCTTGTTAGCTAGATAACCAGCTGGCTATCCAGCCATTTGGTTCGTTGCTAGCTTGTTAGCTAGATAACCAGCTGGCTATCCAGCCATTTGGTTCGTTGCTAGCTTGTTAGCTTGCTTCCAGCCAGCTAGATAACCAGCTGGCTATCCAGCCATTTGGTTCGTTGCTAGCTTGTTAGCTAGATAACCAGCTGGCTATCCAGCCATTTGGTTCGTTGCTAGCTTGTTAGCTAGATAACCAGCTGGCTATCCAGCCATTTGGTTCGTTGCTAGCTTGTTAGCTAGATAACCAGCTGGCTATCCAGCCATTTGGTTCGTTGCTAGCTTGTTAGCTAGATAACCAGCTGGCTATCCAGCCATTTGGTTGGTTGCTAGCTTGTTAGCTAGATAACCAGCTGGCTATCCAGCCATTTGGTTCGTTGCTAGCTTGTTAGCTAGATAACCAGCTGGCTAGCTTGTTAGCTAGATAACCAGCTGGCTATCCAGCCATTTGGTTCGTTGCTAGCTTGTTAGCTAGATAACCAGCTGGCTATCCAGCCATTTGGTTCGTTGCTAGCTTGTTAGCTAGATAACCAGCTGGCTATCCAGCCATTTGGTTCGTTGCTAGCTTGTTAGCTAGATAACCAGCTGGCTATCCAGCCATTTGGTTCGTTGCTAGCTTGTTAGCTAGATAACCAGCTGGCTATCCAGCCATTTGGTTCGTTGCTAGCTTGTTAGCTAGATAACCAGCTGGCTATCCAGCCATTTGGTTCGTTGCTAGCTTGTTAGCTAGATAACCAGCTGGCTATCCAGCCATTTGGTTTGTTGCTAGCTTGTTAGCTAGATAACCAGCTGGCTATCCAGCCATTTGGTTTGTTGCTAGCTTGTTAGCTAGATAACCAGCTGGCTATCCAGCCATTTGGTTCGTTGCTAGCTTGTTAGCTAGATAACCAGCTGGCTATCCAGCCATTTGGTTCGTTGCTAGCTTGTTAGCTAGATAACCAGCTGGCTATCCTAGAGCTTGTTAGCTAGATAACCAGCTGGCTATCCAGCCATTTGGTTCGTTGCTAGCTTGTTAGCTAGATAACCAGCTGGCTATCCAGCCATTTGGTTCGTTGCTAGCTTGTTAGCTAGATAACCAGCTGGCTATCCAGCCATTTGGTTCGTTGCTAGCTTGTTAGCTAGATAACCAGCTGGCTATCCAGCCATTTGGTTTGTTGCTAGCTTGTTAGCTAGATAACCAGCTGGCTATCCAGCCATTTGGTTCGTTGCTAGCTTGTTAGCTAGATAACCAGCTGGCTATCCAGCCATTTGGTTCGTTGCTAGCTTGTTAGCTAGATAACCAGCTGGCTATCCAGCCATTTGGTTCGTTGCTAGCTTGTTAGCTAGATAACCAGCTGGCTATCCAGCCATTTGGTTCGTTGCAGCTTGTTAGCTAGATAACCAGCTGGCTATCCAGCCATTTGGTTCTGCTAGCTTGTTAGCTAGATAACCAGCTGGCTATCCAGCCATTTGGTTCGTTGCTAGCTTGTTAGCTAGATAACCAGCTGGCTATCCAGCCATTTGTTCGTTGCTAGCTTGTTAGCTAGATAACCAGCTGGCTATCCAGCCATTTGGTTCGTTGCTAGCTTGTTAGCTAGATAACCAGCTGGCTATCCAGCCATTTGGTTCGTTGCTAGCTTGTTAGCTAGATAACCAGCTGGCTATCCAGCCATTTGGTTCGTTTGCTAGCTTGTTAGCTAGATAACCAGCTGGCTATCCAGCCATTTGGTTCGTTGCTAGCTTGTTAGCTAGATAACCAGCTGGCTATCCAGCCATTTGGTTCGTTGCTAGCTTGTTAGCTAGATAACCAGCTGGCTATCCAGCCATTTGGTTCGTTGCTAGCTTGTTATAACCAGCTGGCTATCCAGCCATTTGGTTGTTGCTAGCTTGTTAGCTAGATAACCAGCTGGCTATCCAGCCAGTGCTAGATAACCAGCTGGCTATCCAGCCATTTGGTTCGTTGCTAGCTTGTTAGCTAGATAACCAGCTGGCTATCCAGCCATTTGGTTCGTTTAGCTTGTTAGCTAGATAACCAGCTGGCTATCCAGCCATTTGGTTCGTTGCTAGCTTGTTAGCTAGATAACCAGCTGGCTATCCAGCCATTTGTAACCAGCTGGCTATCCAGCCTACTTGTTAGCTAGATAACCAGCTGGCTATCCAGCCATTTGGTTCGTTGCTAGCTTGTTAGCTAGATAACCAGCTGGCTATCCAGCCATTTGCCGTTGCTAGCTTGTTAGCTAGATAACCAGCTGGCTATCCAGCCATTTGGTTCGTTGCTAGCTTGTTAGCTAGATAACCAGCTGGCTATCCAGCCATTTGGTTCGTTGCTAGCTTGTTAGCTAGATAACCAGCTGGCTATCCAGCCATTTGGTTCGTTGCTAGCTTGTTAGCTAGATAACCAGCTGGCTATCCAGCCATTTGGTTCCAGTGCCATTTGGTTCGTTGCTAGCTTGTTAGCTAGATAACCAGCTGGCTATCCAGCCATTTGGTTCGTTGCTAGCTTGTTAGCTAGATAACCAGCTGGCTATCCAGCCATTTGCCTGCTAGCTTGTTAGCTAGATAACCAGCTGGCTATCCAGCCATTTGGCGTTGCTAGCTTGTTAGCTAGATAACCAGCTGGCTATCCAGCCATTTGGTTCGTTGCTAGCTTGTTAGCTAGATAACCAGCTGGCTATCCAGCCATTTGGTTCGTTGCTAGCTTGTTAGCTAGATAACCAGCTGGCTATCCAGCCATTTGGTTTGTTGCTAGCTTGTTAGCTAGATAACCAGCTGGCTATCCAGCCATTTGGTTCGTGCTAGCTTGTTATACTAACCAGCTGGCTATCCAGCCATTTGCACTTGTTAGCTAGATAACCAGCTGGCTATCCAGCCAGTGCCTTGTTAGCTAGATAACCAGCTGGCTATCCACATTTATCGTTTGCTAGCTTGTTAGCTAATGCACTAGACTACACAGTGCCTGGCGTTATCTACTCTAATGCACTAGACTACACAGTGCCTGGCGTCTACTGTTACTACTACACAGTGCCTAATGCACTAGACTACACAGTGCCTATACTACACGTCTACTGCACTAGACTACACTTAATCTGCAAAATTGTAATTATTCGCCTACCTCCTCATGCCTTTTGCACACATTGTATATAGACTCCCCTTTGTTTTCTACTGTGTTATTGACTTGTTAATTGTTTATTCCATGTGTAACTCTGACTACACAGCTGCCTGGCCGTCAGTTGCAAATGACTTGTTCTCAACTGGCCTACTGGTTAAATAAAGGTGAAATAAAAATAATAATAATAAAAAAAAATAAAATACAGTGCCTGGCGTCTACTGCACTAGACTACACAGTGCCTGGCGTCTACTGTTATACTACACTCTAATGCACTAGACTACACAGTGCCTGGCGTCTACTGCACTAGACTACACAGTGCCTGGCGTCTACTGTTATACTACACTCTAATGCACTAGACTACACAGTGCCTGGCGTCTACTGTTATACTACACTCTATGCACTAGACTACACAGTGCCTGGCGTCTACTGCACTAATGCACTAGACTACACAGTGCCTGGCGTCTACTGCACTAGACTACACAGTGCCTGGCGTCTACTGTTATACTACACTCTAATGCACTAGACTACACAGTGCCTGGCGTCTACTGTTATACTACACTCTAATGCACTAGACTACACAGTGCCTGCCTGGCGTCTACTGTTATACTACACTCTAATGCACTAGACTACACAGTGCCTGGCGTCTACTATTATACTACACTCTAATGCACTAGACTACACAGTGCCTGGCGTCTACTGTTATACTACACTCTACTGCACTAGACTACACAGTGCCTGGCGTCTACTGTTATACTACACTCTAATGCACTAGACTACACAGTGCCTGGCGTCTACTGCACTAGACTACACAGTGCCTGGCGTCTACTGTTATACTACACTCTACTGCACTAGACTACACAGTGCCTGGCGTCTACTGTTATACTACACTCTAATGCACTAGACTACACAGTGCACTAGACTACACAGTGCCTGGCGTCTACTGTTATACTACACTCTAATGCACTAGACTACACAGTGCCTGGCGTCTACTGTTATACTACACTCTAATGCACTAGACTACACAGTGCCTGGCGTCTACTGTTATACTACACTCTAATGCACTAGACTACACAGTGCCTGGCGTCTACTGTTATACTACACTCTAATGCACTAGACTACACAGTGCCTGGGTCTACTGTTATACTACACTGCACTAGACTACACAGTGCCTGGCGTCTACTGTTATACTACACTCTAATGCACTAGACTACACAGTGCCTGGCGTCTACTGTTATACTACACTCTACTGCACTAGACTACACAGTGCCTGGCGTCTACTGTTATACTACACTCTAATGCACTAGACTACACAGTGCCTGGCGTCTACTGCACTAGACTACACAGTGCCTGGCGTCTACTGTTATACTACACTCTACTGCACTAGACTACACAGTGCCTGGCGTCTACTGTTATACTACACTCTAATGCACTAGACTACACAGTGCCTGGCGTCTACTGTTATACTACACTCTAATGCACTAGACTACACAGTGCCTGGCGTCTACTGTTATACTACACTCTAATGCACTAGACTACACAGTGCCTGGCGTCTACTGTTATACTACACTCTACTGCACTAGACTACACAGTGCCTGGCGTCTACTGTTATACTACACTGCACTAGACTACACAGTGCCTGGCGTCTACTGCACTTACTGTTATACTACACTCTAATGCACTAGACTACACAGTGCCTGGGTCTACTGTTATACTACACTCTAATGCACTAGACTACACAGTGCCTGGCGTCTACTGTTATACTACACTCTCCTGCACTCTACACAACTGCACTAGACTACACAGTGCCTGGCGTCTACTGTTATACTACACTCTACTGCACTAGACTACACAGTGCCTGGCGTCTACTGTTATACTACACTCTAATGCACTAGACTACACAGTGCCTGGCGTCTACTGCACTAGACTACACAGTGCCTGGCGTCTACTGTTATACTACACTCTAATGCACTAGACTACACAGTGCCTGGCGTCTACTGTTATACTACACTCTAATGCACTAGACTACACAGTGCCTGGTCTACTGTTATACTACACTCTACTGCACTAGACTACACAGTGCCTGGCGTCTACTGTTATAGACTACACACTCTACTGCACTAGACTACACAGTGCCTGGCGTCTACTGTTATACTACACTCTAATGCACTAGACTACACAGTGCCTGGCGTCTACTGTTATACTACACTCTAATGCACTAGACTACACAGTGCCTGGCGTCTCTACTGCACTAAGACTACACAGTGCCTGGTCTACTGTTATACTACACTAATGCACTAGACTACACAGTGCCTGGCGTCTACTGTTATACTACACTCTAATGCACTAGACTACACAGTGCCTGGCGTCTACTGCACTAGACTACACAGTGCCTGGCGTCTACTGTTATACTACACTCTACTGCACTAGACTACACAGTGCCTGGCGTCTACTGCACTAGACTACACAGTGCCTGGCGTCTACTGTTATACTACACTCTAATGCACTAGACTACACAGTGCCTGGCGTCTACTATTATACTACACTCTAATGCACTAGACTACACAGTGCCTGGCGTCTACTGTTATACTACACTCTACTGCACTAGACTACACAGTGCCTGGCGTCTACTGTTATACTACACTCTAATGCACTAGACTACACAGTGCCTGGCGTCTACTGCACTAGACTAGACTACACAGTGCCTGGCGTCTACTGTTATACTACACTCTACTGCACTAGACTACACAGTGCCTGGCGTCTACTGTTATACTACACTCTAATGCACTAGACTACACAGTGCCTGGCGTCTATGTTATACTACACTCTAATGCACTAGACTACACAGTGCCTGGCGTCTACTGTTATACTACACTCTAATGCACTAGACTACACAGTGCCTGGCGTCTACTGCACAGACTACACAGTTCCTGGCGTCTACTGTTATACTACACTCTACTGCACTAGACTACACAGTGCCTGGCGTCTACTGCACTAGACTACACAGTGCCTGGCGTCTACTGTTATACTACACTCTAATGCACTAGACTACACAGTGCCTGGCGTCTACTGTTATACTACACTCTAATGCACTAGACTACACAGTGCCTGGCGTCTACTGTTATACTACACTCTAATGCACTAGACTACACAGTGCCTGGCGTCTACTGTTATACTACACTCTAATGCACTAGACTACACAGTGCCTGGCGTCTACTGCACTAGACTACACAGTGCCTGGCTCTACTGCACTAGACTACACAGTGCCTGGCGTCTACTGTTATACTACACTCTAATGCACTAGACTACACAGTGCCTGGCATCTACTGTTATACTACACTCTAATGCACTAGACTACACAGTGCCTGGCGTCTGCTGTTATACTACACTCTACTGCACTAGACTACACAGTGCCTGGCGTCTACTGTTATACTACACTAGACACTCTAATGCACTAGACTACACAGTGCCTGGCGTCTACTGTTATACTACACTCTAATGCACTAGACTACACAGTGCCCGTCTGGCGTTATACTACACTCTAATGCACTAGACTACACAGTGCCTGGCGTCTACTGTTATACTACACTCTAATGCACTAGACTACACAGTGCCTGGCGTCTACTGTTATACTACACTCTACTGCACTAGACTACACAGTGCCTGGCGTCTACTGCACTAGACTACACAGTGCCTGGCGTCTCTGCACTAGACTACACAGTGCCTGGCGTCTACTGTTATACTACACTCTAATGCACTAGACTACACAGTGCCTGGCGTCTACTGTTATACTACCTAACTAAATGCACTAGACTACACAGTGCCTGGCGTCTACTGTTATACTACACTCTAATGCACTAGACTACACAGTGCCTGGCGTCTACTGTTATACTACACTCTAATGCACTAGACTACACAGTGCCTGGCGTCTACTGTTATACTACACTCTAATGCACTAGACTCACAGTGCCTGGCGTCTACTGCACTAGACTACACAGTGCCTGGCGTCTACTGTTATACTACACTCTACTGCACTAGACTACACAGTGCCTGGCGTCTACTGTTATACTACACTCTAATGCACTAGACTACACAGTGCCTGGCGTCTACTGTTATACTACACTCTAATGCACTAGACTACACAGTGCCTGGCGTCTACTGTTATACTACACTAGACTACATGTGTCTACTGCACTAGACTACACAGTGCCTGGCGTCTACTGTTATACTACACTCTACTGCACTAGACTACACAGTGCCTGGCGTCTACTGCACTAGACTACACAGTGCCTGGCGTCTACTGCACTAGACTACACAGTGCCTGGCGTCTACTGTTATACTACACTCTAATGCACTAGACTACACAGTGCCTGGCGTCTACTGTTATACTACACTCTAATGCACTAGACTACACAGTGCCTGGCGTCTACTGTTATACTACACTCTAATGCACTAGACTACACAGTGCCTGGCGTCTACTGCACTAGACTACACACTGTTATCTACTGCACTAGACTACACAGTGCCTGGCGTCTACTGTTATACTACACTCTAATGCACTAGACTACACAGTGCCTGGCGTCTACTGTTATACTACACTCTACTGCACTAGACTACACAGTGCCTGGCGTCTACTGTTATACTACACTCTAATGCACTAGACTACACAGTGCCTGGGCTACTGCACTAGACTACACAGTGCCTGGCGTCTACTGTTATACTACACTCTAATGCACTAGACTACACAGTGCCTGGCGTCTACTGTTATACTACACTCTAATGCACTAGACTACACAGTGCCTGGCGTCTACTGTTATACTACACTCTACTGCACTAGACTACACAGTGCCTGGCGTCTACTGTTATACTACACTCTAATGCACTAGACTACACAGTGCCTGGGCTGGTATACTACACTCTAATGCACTAGACTACACAGTGCCTGGCGTCTACTGTTATACTACACTCTAATGCACTAGACTACACAGTGCCTGGCGTCTACTGCACTAGACTACACAGTGCCTGCGTCTACTGCACTAGACTACACAGTGCCTGGCGTCTACTGTTATACTACACTCTAATGCACTAGACTACACAGTGCCTGGCGTCTACTGTTATACTACACTCTAATGCACTAGACTACACAGTGCCTGGCGTCTACTGTTATACTACACTCTAATGCACTGGACTACAGTGCCTGGCCTACTGCACTAGACTACACAGTTCCTGGCGTCTACTGTTATACTACACACACTAATGCACTAGACTACACAGTGTCTACTACTGTTATACTACACTCTAGACTGCACTAGACTACACAGTGCCTGGCGTCTACTGTTATACTACACTCTAACTGCACTAGACTACACAGTGCCTGGCGTCTACTGTTATACTACTAATGCACTAGACTACACAGTGCCTGGCGTCTACTGTTATACTACACTCTGCACTAGACTACACAGTGCCTGGCGTCTACTGTTATACTACACTCTAATGCACTAGACTACACAGTGCCTGGCATCTACTGTTATACCTACACTCTAATGCACTAGACTACACAGTGCCTGGCGTCTACTGTTACTACACTCTAGCACTACACAGTGCCTGGCGTCTACTGTTATACTACACTCTAATGCACTAGACTACACAGTGCCTACTGCACTAGACTACAGTGCCTGGCGTCTACTGTCTACTACACTCTACTATAGACTACACAGTGCCTGGCGTCTACTGTTATACTACACTCTAATGCACTAGACTACACAGTGCCTGGCGCCTACTGTTATACTACACTCTAATGCACTAGACTACACAGTGCCTGGCGTCTACTGCACTAGACTACACAGTGCCTGGCGTCTACTGTTATACTACACACTAATGCACTAGACTACACAGTGCCTGGCGTCTACTGTACTACACTAATGCACTAGACTACACAGTGCCTGGCGTCTACTGTTATACTACACCTAATGCACTAGACTACACAGTGCCTGGCGTCTACTGCACTAGACTACACAGTGCCTGGCGTCTACTGTCTAGACTGTGCCTGGCGTCTACTGTTATACTACACTCTAATGCACTAGACTACACAGTGCCTGGCGTCTACTGTTATACTACACTCTACTGCACTAGACACAGTGCCTGGCGTCTACTGTTATACTACACTCTACTGCACTAGACTACACAGTGCCTGGCGTGTTTATACTACTGCACTAGACTACACAGTGCCTGGCGTCTACTGTTATACTACACTCTAATGCACTAGACTACACAGTGCCTGGCGTCTACTGTTATACTACACTCTAATGCACTAGACTACACAGTGCCTGGCGTCTACTGTTATACTACACTCTCCCTGCACTAGACTACACAGTGCCTGGCGTCTCTGCACTAGACTACACATACTGCACATAGACTACACACAGTGCCTGGGTCTGCTGTTATGCACAGTGCCTCCTAATGCGCTAGACTACCAGTGCCTGGGCGTCTACTGCACTTCAGACTACCACAGTGCCTGGCGTCTGCTGTTCATGCTACACTCTAATGCACTAGACTACACAGTTTGAAGCGATCTGCTGTTATACTACACTCTAATGCACTAGACTACACACAGTTAGCACTAGACTACACAGTTCCTGGCGTCTACTGTTATACTACCTCTACTGCACTAGACTGCACTAGACTACACAGTTCCTAGGCGTCTACTGTTATACTACACTCTACTGCACTAGACTGCACTAGACTACACAGTTCCTGGCGTCTACTGTTATACTACACTCTACTGCACTAGACTGCACTAGACTACACAGTGCCTGGCGTCTACTGTTATACTACTGCTCTAATGCACTAGACTCCACACAGTGCCTGGCGTCTACTGCACTAGACTACACAGTTCCTGGCGTCTACTGTTATACTACACTCATGCACTAGACTACACAGTGCCTGGCGTCTACTGTTATACTACACTCTACTGCACTAGACTACACAGTGCCTGGCATCTACTGTTATACTACACTCTAATGCACTAGACTACACAGTGCCTGGGTCTGCTGTTATCTACTCTACTGCCTAGACTGCACAGTCCCTGCGTCTGCTGTTTATGCTACACTCCTGCACTAGACTACACAGTGCCTGGTGTCTACTGCGCTGGGCTACAGTGCCTGGCGATCTACTGTTTATACTACGCTCTACCCGCTAGACTACACAGTGCCTGGCGTCTACTGTTTCATACTACGCTCCTGCTAGACTACACAGTGCCTGTCTACTGTTATACTACACTCTAATGCACTGAGACTGCACGGTGCCTGGTGTCTACTGCACTAGACTGCACAGTGCCTGGCATCTGCTTTGTTACTACATCTATGCTGGACTACACAGTGCCTGGCGTCTGCTGTTATGCTACACTCCTGTGTGCACTAGACCACACGGTGCCTGGCGTCTACTGTTATACTACACTCTCTGCTAGACTACACGGTGCCATGGCGATCTGCTGCTGGACTGCTACCCAGTGCCTGGCGTCTACTGCACTAGACTACACACACAGTGCCTGGCGTCTACTGTTATACTACACTCTAATGCACTAGACTACACAGTGCCTGGCAGTCTACTGTTATACTACACTCTAATGCACTAGACTACACGGTGCCTGGCGGTCTGCTGCACTAGACTACACAGTGCCTGGCGTCTACTGTTATACTACACTCTACTGCACTAGACTACACAGTGCCTGGCGTCTACTGTTATACTACACTCTAATGCACTAGACTACACAGTGCCTGGCGTCTACTGTTATACTACACTCTAATGCACTAGACTACACAGTGCCTGGCGTCTACTGGTATACTACACTCTCATGCACTAGACTACACAGTGCCTGGCGTCTACTGCAGCTAGATAACCAGCTGGCTATCCAGCCATTTGGTTCGTTGCTAGCTTGTTAGCTAGATAACCAGCTGGCTATCCAGCCATTTGGTTCGTTGCTAGCTTGTTAGCTAGATAACCAGCTGGCTATCCAGCCATTTGGTTCGTTGCTAGCTTGTTAGCTAGATAACCAGCTGGCTATCCAGCCATTTGGTTCGTTGCTAGCTTGTTAGCTAGATAACCAGCTGGCTATCCAGCCATTTGGTTCGTTGCTAGCTTGTTAGCTAGATAACCAGCTGGCTATCCAGCCATTTGGTTCGTTGCTAGCTTGTTAGCTAGATAACCAGCTGGCTATCCAGCCATTTGGTTCGTTGCTAGCTTGTTAGCTAGATAACCAGCTGGCTATCCAGCCATTTGGTTCGTTGCTAGCTTGTTAGCTAGATAACCAGCTGGCTATCCAGCCATTTGGTTCGTTGCTAGCTTGTTAGCTAGATAACCAGCTGGCTATCCAGCCATTTGGTTCGTTGCTAGCTTGTTAGCTAGATAACCAGCTGGCTATCCAGCCATTTGGTTCGTTGCTAGCTTGTTAGCTAGATAACCAGCTGGCTATCCAGCCATTTGGTTCGTTGCTAGCTTGTTAGCTAGATAACCAGCTGGCTATCCAGCCATTTGGTTCGTTGCTAGCTTGTTAGCTAGATAACCAGCTGGCTATCCAGCCATTTGGTTCGTTGCTAGCTTGTTAGCTAGATAACCAGCTGGCTATCCAGCCATTTGGTTCGTTGCTAGCTTGTTAGCTAGATAACCAGCTGGCTATCCAGCCATTTGGTTCGTTGCTAGCTTGTTAGCTAGATAACCAGCTGGCTATCCAGCCATTTGGTTCGTTGCTAGCTTGTTAGCTAGATAACCAGCTGGCTATCCAGCCATTTGGTTCGTTGCTAGCTTGTTAGCTAGATAACCAGCTGGCTATCCAGCCATTTGGTTCGTTGCTAGCTTGTTAGCTAGATAACCAGCTGGCTATCCAGCCATTTGGTTCGTTGCTAGCTTGTTAGCTAGATAACCAGCTGGCTATCCAGCCATTTGGTTCGTTGCTAGCTTGTTAGCTAGATAACCAGCTGGCTATCCAGCCATTTGGTTCGTTGCTAGCTTGTTAGCTAGATAACCAGCTGGCTATCCAGCCATTTGGTTCGTTGCTAGCTTGTTAGCTAGATAACCAGCTGGCTATCCAGCCATTTGGTTCGTTGCTAGCTTGTTAGCTAGATAACCAGCTGGCTATCCAGCCATTTGGTTCGTTGCTAGCTTGTTAGCTAGATAACCAGCTGGCTATCCAGCCATTTGGTTCGTTGCTAGCTTGTTAGCTAGATAACCAGCTGGCTATCCAGCCATTTGGTTCGTTGCTAGCTTGTTAGCTAGATAACCAGCTGGCTATCCAGCCATTTGGTTCGTTGCTAGCTTGTTAGCTAGATAACCAGCTGGCTATCCAGCCATTTGGTTCGTTGCTAGCTTGTTAGCTAGATAACCAGCTGGCTATCCAGCCATTTGGTTCGTTGCTAGCTTGTTAGCTAGATAACCAGCTGGCTATCCAGCCATTTGGTTCGTTGCTAGCTTGTTAGCTAGATAACCAGCTGGCTATCCAGCCATTTGGTTCGTTGCTAGCTTGTTAGCTAGATAACCAGCTGGCTATCCAGCCATTTGGTTCGTTGCTAGCTTGTTAGCTAGATAACCAGCTGGCTATCCAGCCATTTGGTTCGTTGCTAGCTTGTTAGCTAGATAACCAGCTGGCTATCCAGCCATTTGGTTCGTTGCTAGCTTGTTAGCTAGATAACCAGCTGGCTATCCAGCCATTTGGTTCGTTGCTAGCTTGTTAGCTAGATAACCAGCTGGCTATCCAGCCATTTGGTTCGTTGCTAGCTTGTTAGCTAGATAACCAGCTGGCTATCCAGCCATTTGGTTCGTTGCTAGCTTGTTAGCTAGATAACCAGCTGGCTATCCAGCCATTTGGTTCGTTGCTAGCTTGTTAGCTAGATAACCAGCTGGCTATCCAGCCATTTGGTTCGTTGCTAGCTTGTTAGCTAGATAACCAGCTGGCTATCCAGCCATTTGGTTCGTTGCTAGCTTGTTAGCTAGATAACCAGCTGGCTATCCAGCCATTTGGTTCGTTGCTAGCTTGTTAGCTAGATAACCAGCTGGCTATCCAGCCATTTGGTTCGTTGCTAGCTTGTTAGCTAGATAACCAGCTGGCTATCCAGCCATTTGGTTCGTTGCTAGCTTGTTAGCTAGATAACCAGCTGGCTATCCAGCCATTTGGTTCGTTGCTAGCTTGTTAGCTAGATAACCAGCTGGCTATCCAGCCATTTGGTTCGTTGCTAGCTTGTTAGCTAGATAACCAGCTGGCTATCCAGCCATTTGGTTCGTTGCTAGCTTGTTAGCTAGATAACCAGCTGGCTATCCAGCCATTTGGTTCGTTGCTAGCTTGTTAGCTAGATAACCAGCTGGCTATCCAGCCATTTGGTTCGTTGCTAGCTTGTTAGCTAGATAACCAGCTGGCTATCCAGCCATTTGGTTCGTTGCTAGCTTGTTAGCTAGATAACCAGCTGGCTATCCAGCCATTTGGTTCGTTGCTAGCTTGTTAGCTAGATAACCAGCTGGCTATCCAGCCATTTGGTTCGTTGCTAGCTTGTTAGCTAGATAACCAGCTGGCTATCCAGCCATTT
>NW_024608084.1:0-48111 GCF_018296145.1 Oncorhynchus tshawytscha
CTACTAACTCACACCAATCCATCCTACTAACCTACACCAATCCATCCCACTAACCCATGCCTACACCAATCCAGCACGTTTAAATTCCTCAGATTGCACACTTCAGGAGGAAGGAGAAGTTATTGGGATGGTGTGAAGGTCTATGGTCTCTTTGTCTATAAAGTGGAGATGATTTTTGTTAATTTTTTATTTAACCTTTATTTAACTAGGCAGGTCAGTTAAGAACAAATTCTTATTTACAATGACGGCCTAGGAACAGTGGGTTAACTGCCTGTTCAGGGGCAGAACAACAGATTTTTACCTTGTCAGCTCGGGGAATAGATCGAGCAACCTTTCGGTTACTAGTCCAACGCTCTAACCACTAGGCTACCTGCTGGTTACTAGTCCAACCCTCTAACCACTAGGCTACCTGCTGGTTACTAGTCCAACGCTCTAACCACTAGGCTACCTGTTGGTTACTAGTCCAACGCTCTAACCACTAGGCTACCTGTTGGTTACTAGTCCAACGCTCTAACCACTAGGCTACCTGTTTGGTTACTAGTCCAACGCCTCTAACCACTAACCAGGGTACCTGCTGGTTACTAGTCCAACGCTCTAACCACTAGGCTACCTGCTGGTTACTAGTCCAACGCTCTAACCACTAGGCTACCTGCTGGTTCTAGTCCAACGCTCTAACCACTAGGCTACCTGCTGGTTACTAGTCCAACGCTCTAACCACTAGGCTACCTGCTGGTTACTAGTCCAACGCTACACTAACCACTAGATTACCCTGCCGCCTCTACAATCTAACCACTAGTCTCCCTGCCCCCTCTACACTCTAACCACTAGCCTACCTACCCCCTCTACACTAACCACTAGGCTACCTACCCCCTCTACACTCTAACCCTGCCACCCCCCCCCCAGGTAGCCTAGTGGTTAGAGTGTAGGGGCGGAAGGTAGCCTAGTGGTTAGAAATCTTTCCTCTGTTTAGGAGTTGTAGCCTATTATAATATTATAAGCAGAACATGGTGGTGATGATGATGATGGTGATGATGGTGGTGATGAAGATAATGGTGGTCCCTCCAGGTGTCTGGACTAACACCTTTGTTGGTCACACTATTCCATGGGCAGGATATCAGTCACCTGTTCACAGGTATGTACCTGAGGTTCTGTCCAATCACCTGATAGCTCCTCCCCTGTGGGTGTGTCCTTGGGAGAGCTGGTCTAAGATTCTCGGGGTCCTGAGGATGAGGAGGAAGCCGACAGAGAAGCCAGGGGCTGTAGTCGTTTCTCTAGCCCAGGGGAGGCTGGGTCTGTGGGGGAGATGAGAGCAGAGAGAGGGCAATATGGGGAGGCTAGGACCTGGAGTTGTTTGGGACTCAGGGCAGACTCGCTGCAGGCCCTCTGACACAGTTCAGACACACTTTGCCAAGTCTTCAGTTTCATCTGGATCAGATTGGTCCTCTCTGTCATGAGATGATCCTTCTCTGTCCTCTGGGAGAAACACAGACAGGGACAACACACAGACAGGGACAGACAGGACAGCACACAGACAGGGACAGCACACAGACAGGGACAGCACACAGACAGGGACAGCACACAGACAGGGACAGCATGCAGACAGGGACAGCACACAGACAGGGACAGCACACAGACAGGGACAGCACACAGAAATCACAAAACACACATGCACGCACACACACCAGAAACACATCATGCAGAAATCCCAAACCCACACCATGCACACACACACCACACACACACACACACACACACACACACACACACACACACACACACACACACACACACACAGTACATTAGTAAATCTAATTGTCCTTTCCTGTAGCAGCTTTAAGAGACAGTCATGTCACCTCACCAGTTTGTCAATCTCACACTCCAGGTTGTGTATACAGTCCAGCTTCCTCTTGCGACAGCGCTGGGCTGCGCTGCGGTTCTTACTCCTGCGTCTGACGTCGTGGACAAAGTCCAGCTGCTCTCTGGTCAGAGTCTGGTGCCTCAACATCAGCTGGAAGTCATTCCTGCTCAACGCCAAAATCTGACCTACAGAGAATGGCAGCTGTAACTGGAAAACACGGAGAGGATCAAGACCGGTCTGGATTGGATCAGATCAATACGTTTGACCATATACAGTGGGACAAAATAGTATTTAGTCAGCCACCAATTGTGCAAGTTCTCCCACTTAAAAAGATGAGAGAGGCCTGTAATTTTCATCATAGGTACACTTCAACGATGACAGACAAAATGAGAAAAAAAATCCAGAAAATCACATTGTAGGATTTTTAATGAATTTATTTGCAAATTATGGTGTACCTATGATGAAAATTACAGGCCTCATCTTTTTAAGTGGGAGAACTTGCACAATTGGTGGCGGACGAAATACTTTTTTGTCCCAATGTATATACATGTGACTGTAGTACTGTAGTGTACGGGTCACACACACACACCCTCTAGTAGTACTGTAGTGTGCTGGTCACACACACACACCCTCTAGTAGTACTGTAGTGTACTGGTCACACACACACACACCCTCTAGTAGTACTGTAGTGTACGGGTCACACACACACCCTCTAGTAGTACTGTAGTGTACTGGTCACACACACACACACCCTCTAGTACTACTGTAGTGTACGGGTCACACACACACACACCCTCTAGTAGTACTGTAGTGTACGGGTCACACACACACACACCCTCTAGTAGTACTGTAGTGTACGGGTCACACACACACCCTCTAGTAGTACTGTAGTGTACTGGTCACACACACACACACCCTCTAGTACTACTGTAGTGTACGGGTCACACACACACACCCTCTAGTAGTACTGTAGTGTACTGGTCACACACACACACCCTCTAGTAGTACTGTAGTGTACTGGTCACACACACACACACCCTCTAGTAGTACTGTAGTGTACTGGTCACACACACACACACACCCTCTAGTAGTACTGTAGTGTACGGGTCACACACACACACACACACACACACCCTCTAGTAGTACTGTAGTGTACGGGTCACACACACACACCCTCTAGTAGTACTGTAGTGTACTGGTCACACACACACACCCTCTAGTAGTACTGTAGTGTACTGGTCACACACACACACACCCTCTAGTAGTACTGTAGTGTACTGTCACACACACACACACACACCTCTAGTAGTACTGTAGTGTACTGGTCACACACACCCTCTAGTAGTACTGTAGTGTACTGGTCACACACACACACACACCCTCTAGTAGTACTGTAGTGTACTGGTCACACACACACCCTCTAGTAGTACTGTAGTGTACGGGTCACACACACACACCTCTAGTAGTACTGTAGTGTACTGGTCACACACACACACCCTCTAGTAGTACTGTAGTGTACTGGTCACACACACACACCCTCTAGTAGTACTGTAGTGTACTGGTCACACACACACACCCTCTAGTAGTACTGTAGTGTACTGGTCACACACACACACCCTCTAGTAGTACTGTAGTGTACTGGTCACACACACACCCTCTAGTAGTACTGTAGTGTACGGGTCACACACACACACCCTCTAGTAGTACTGTAGTGTACGGGTCACACACACACACCCTCTAGTAGTACTGTAGTGTACGGGTCACACACACACCCTCTAGTAGTACTGTAGTGTACGGGTCACACACACACACACCCTCTAGTAGTACTGTAGTGTACTGGTCACACACACACACCCTCTAGTAGTACTGTAGTGTACGGGTCACACACACACACCTCTAGTAGTACTGTAGTGTACTGGTCACACACACACCCTCTAGTAGTACTGTAGTGTACGGGTCACACACACACACACCCTCTAGTAGTACTGTAGTGTACGGGTCACACACACACACCTCTAGTAGTACTGTAGTGTACTGGTCACACACACACACACACCTTCTAGTAGTACTGTAGTGTATTGGTCACACACACACCCTCTAGTAGTACTGTAGTTTACGGGTCACACACACCCACACCCTCTAGTAGTACTGTAGTGTACTGGTCACACACACACACCCTCTAGTAGTACTGTAGTGTACTGGTCACACACACACACCCTCTAGTAGTACTGTAGTGTTAAAAATAAAATAAAACATGCCAGGGTGAGATAGAGAAGGGAAACAGAGGCCCTCTGGCTGTAGGAGCAGGACTCTCCCTCCCTCTCTCCCAGTATCACCTCCATGGTCCTCTGGCTGTAGGAGCAGGACTCTCCCTCCCTCTCTCCCAGTATCACCTCCATGGTCCTCTGGCTGTAGGAGCAGGACTCTCCCTCCCTCTCTCCCAGTATCACCTCCATGGTCCTCTGGCTGTAGGAGCAGGACTCTCCCTCCCTCTCTCCCAGTATCACCTCCATGGTCCTCTGGCTGTAGGAGCAGGACTCTCCCTCCCTCTCTCCCAGTATCACCTCCATGGTCCTCTGGCTGTAGGAGCAGGACTCTCCCTCCCTCTCTCCCAGTATCACCTCCATGGTCCTCTGGCTGTAGGAGCAGGACTCTCCCTCCCTCTCTCCCAGTATCACCTCCCTGGTCCTCTGGCTGTAGGAGCAGGACTCTCCCTCCCTCTCTCCCAGTATCACCTCCATGGTCCTCTGGCTGTAGGAGCAGGACTCTCCCTCCCTCTCTCCCAGTATCACCTCCCTGGTCCTCTGGCTGTAGGAGCAGGACTCTCCCTCCCTCTCTCCCAGTATCACCTCCCTGGTCCTCTGGCTGTAGGAGCAGGACTCTCCCTCCCTCTCTCCCAGTATCACCTCCCTGGTCCTCTGGCTGTAGGAGCAGGACTCTCCCTCCCTCTCTCCCAGTATCACCTCCATGGTCCTCTGGCTGTAGGAGCAGGACTCTCCCTCCCTCTCTCCCAGTATCACCTCCCTGGTCCTCTGGCTGTAGGAGCAGGACTCTCCCTCCCTCTCTCCCAGTATCACCTCCATGGTCCTCTGGCTGTAGGAGCAGGACTCTCCCTCCCTCTCTCCCAGTATCACCTCCCTGGTCCTCTGGCTGTAGGAGCAGGACTCTCCCTCCCTCTCTCCCAGTATCACCTCCCTGGTCCTCTGGCTGGAGGAGCAGGACTCTCCCTCCCTCTCTCCCAGTATCACCTCCCTGGTCCTCTGGCTGCAGGAGCAGAACTCTCCCTCCCTCTCTCCCAGTATCACCTCCCTGGTCCTCTGGCTGTAGGAGCAGAACTCTCCCTCCTCTCTCCCAGTATCACCTCCCTGGTCCTCTGGCTGCAGGAGCAGAACTCTCCCTCTCTCCCAGTATCACCTCCCTGGTCCTCTGGCTGCAGGAGCAGAACTCTCCCTCCCTCTCTCCCAGTATCACCTCCCTGGTCCTCTGGCTGTAGGAGCAGGACTCTCCCTCCCTCTCTCCCAGTATCACCTCCCTGGTCCTCTGGCTATAGGAGCAGGACTCTCCCTCCCTCTCTCCCAGTATCACCTCCCTGGTCCTCTGGCTGTAGGAGCAGGACTCTCCCTCCCTCTCTCCCAGTATCACCTCCCTGGTCCTCTGGCTATAGGAGCAGGACTCTCCCTCCTCTCTCCCAGTATCACCTCCATGGTCCTCTGGCTGTAGGAGCAGGACTCTCCCTCCCTCTCTCCCAGTATCACCTCTCTGGTCCTCTGGCTATAGGAGCAGGACTCTCCCTCCCTCTCTCCCAGTATCACCTCCCTGGTCCTCTGGCTGTAGGAGCAGGACTCTCCCTCCCTCTCTCCCAGTATCACCTCCCTGGTCCTCTGGCTGTAGGAGCAGGACTCTCCCTCCCTCTCTCCCAGTATCACCTCCATGGTCCTCTGGCTGTAGGAGCAGGACTCTCCCTCTCTCCCAGTATCACCTCCCTGGTCCTCTGGCTGTAGGAGCAGGACTCTCCCTCTCTCCCAGTATCACCTCCCTGGTCCTCTGGCTATAGGAGCAGGACTCTGCCTCCCTCTCTCCCAGTATGACTCACCTCCCTAGCCTTCTGGCTGTAGGAGCAGGACTCACTGTCTCCCTCCGTATCAAAGCAGTCCGAGTCTCCATCATCCCCAGAGGTCAGAGAGGACACACAGGGACTCTTCTCTGACTGGGATGACCCCTCACAGCCCGGCAGCTGGGCGTCCCCTAAACCTGTCCCTCTGTCCATCTCCCTGTCTGTCCCACTGTCCAGGCCATGGAGAAAAGGACAGTCCCCGGTGCTGGAGGTGAGGTACAGCTGGTTCAGCCAGTCCAACTTGGGGCTCATGCTCCGGGGTTTCAAGGTGGATCTGCTGCCCTGAATGTTCTCAGGCCCAGTCTCAGGTAGGGAGTCCTGGAGGAGGGAAGGAGGAGACGAGAGGTCTGACCAAAGACCATGGGCCAAGTGTTCAGCCACCTCCCTCTCCATGCTGCTCCTCCCTTCCCATCCGCTCTCTCTCCTCTCTTCCTCTCCTCTCCCTCTATCCATCTCTCTCCTCTCTTCCTCTCCCTGTCCTCTCCCTCTATCCATCTCTCTCCTCTCTTCCTCTCCTCTATCCATCTCTCTCCTCTCTTCCTCTCCTCTATCCATCGCTCTCCTCTCTTCCTCTCCCTGTCCTCTCCCTCCCTGCTCCTGTTCTGTCTTTGGCTGACTGGGGATGGAGACAGCTGGATCTAACCCTTCAAGGTGCCCTCTACCACCTAGAACACAACCTCCCCCACACCTCCAGGGCTCTGATGGCCAAGCCCAGGTTCCTCAAGGGGGCATCGGTGTGATGCAGTACCCACTGTCCCCTCATCCAACCCTGGGCTCTGTTCACAGCTGACAGTCCTACCACTGGAAACCTCCATGAGTGGAGATCTAAGGCAGCCGACTCCAGAAGCCTTCTCTGCTTCTCTCCTCCTCTCTTCCACCTCTCCTACCCCCTCATACTTGTCTATGTTCTCCCCGGCTGCCTCTCTCTTTTCCCCATCCTCCTCTCCTACCCTCTCCTCAACCTCTCCATGTCCTGGCTGGTTAGTCTGTGTCTGTGAGCAATGGGAGGAGTTCTCTCCAGAGATCTCCACTGCAGGACCCTCCTTACAGCCCCCACTACTGGGGCAAGGTAGACAGGACCGGGACTGAGGCAGAGGGCAGCCCTCCTCAGTGACCACTGGGGAATCAAGGGTTGTTTCTGGGATGCAGACGTCCAGACACACACTGTCCTTCCCACAAGCCAGCTGGAACTTACAGGACTTGGGGCACCACAGGGAGTCGTCAGTCTGGGTGTCTGATTGGATATTGATTTCAGGAGGAGGGGCAGGGGTTTCGCTTTTAGATCCTGTCACACCATTTGTAGGTTGGCTGCTTTGACAGGGGGCTCCACCCACATCCTGTTCAACGGGCGAATCAGAAACCACCCGGACCCCTTTGTCATCATCTAAGACATCCTTGTTCGTGTCGATGTCGCCAAGTTCTGACCCAGGGGACTGTCTCCTGCACCGTGTCTTACAGCAGGTCTTCCTCTGGAAGGAGGCCGAACTGCTGCTGAAGAACTTGGGCAGGAGGAAGTCAAAACAGGCCGAGTCCAGATCCCTGAAACCCAGAATAGAGGCACAGTGTCGTATCTCCACAACATTATCTTTACTGAAGAGCAGCTTGGAGGTGTAGACAAACTGCAGCAGTGGCTCAAAGCCACTCACCGTCACCTTAGAGAGAGACACAAAGAAGTGTAGTCGTGACACAGCAATACACATTAAATCGACCACAACTAAACCAATGTGGTCACACACACTCTGCTGATTCAGGATGTTCCAGATATTTCCTATCTGACAGAGCATCTCATCTCTTAGCCAAACTACACTCGTGTGATGAGTAACCTTGGGAACGTAAGATTTGTGTTCGGTTTAAGTTCAGTGGGATAACCCCCGGACTTAAGCTCAGTGGGATAACCCCCGGACTTAAGCTCAGTGGGATAACCCTCTGGACCTAAACTCAGTGGGATAACCCTCTGGACCTAAGCTCAGTGGGATAACCCTCTGGACCTAAACTCAGTGGGATAACCCCCTGGACCTAAGCTCAGTGGGATAACCCCCTGGACCTAAGCTCAGTGGGATAACCCTCTGGACCTAAGCTCAGTGGGATAACCCCCTGGACCTAAGCTCAGTGGGATAACCCCCTGGACCTAAACTCTGTGGGATAACCCTCTGGACCTAAACTCAGTGGGATAACCCCTGGACCTAAGCTCAGTGGGATAACCCCTGGACCTAAGCTCAGTGGGATAACCCCTGGACCTAAGCTCAGTGGGATAACCCCTGGACCTAAGCTCAGTGGGATAACCCCTGGACCTAAGCTCAGTGGGATAACCCCTGGACCTAAGCTCAGTGGGATAACCCCTGGACCTAAGCTCAGTGGGATAACCCCTGGACCTAAGCTCAGTGGGATAACCCCTGGACCTAAGCTCAGTGGGATAACCCCTGGACCTAAGCTCAGTGGGATAACCCCTGGACCTAAGCTCTGTGGGATAACCCCCTGGACCTAAGCTCAGTGGGATAACCCTCTGGACCTAAGCTCAGCTCAGTGAGATAACCCCCTGGACCTAAGCTCAGCTCAGTGGGATAACCCCTGGACCTAAGCTCAGCTCAGTGGGATAACCCCTGGACCTAAACTCAGCTCAGTGGGATAAACCCCTGGACCTAAGCTCAGCTCAGTGGGATAAACCCCTGGACCTAAGCTCAGCTCAGTGGGATAAACCCCTGGACCTAAGCTCAGCTCAGTGGGATAAACCCCTGGACCTAAGCTCAGCTCAGTGGGATAACCCCTGGACCTAAACTCAGCTCAGTGGGATAACCCCTGGACCTAAACTCAGCTCAGTGGGATAACCCCTGGACCTAAACTCAGCTCAGTGGGATAACCCCTGGACCTAAACTCAGCTCAGTGGGATAAACCCCTGGACCTAAACTCAGCTCACTGGGATAACCCCCTGGACCTAAACTCAGCTCAGTGGGATAAACCCCTGGACCTAAACTCAGCTCACTGGGATAACCCCCTGGACCTAAACTCAGTGGGATAACCCCCGGACCCTACCTGCTAGGCTTTAGATTAATGGACTACATGCCAGAGTTTAGATTAATGGACTACGTGCCAGGCTTTGTTCCCCTCTCACCTCCTGAGGCAGGGTGATGACGAGCCCTGGGCCCGCGTGGGACGAGACCCTGTGAGTGAAGTATTTGCTGCAGGAAGCTAGCACAGAGCGATGGGCCCTGAAGCTCCTCCCTTCCACCACCACTGTGATGTCACACAGCAGGTCACGCCTCCGCTGGTCGTCCAGGCAACGCAGCACATGGCAGCTGTGCACTGAGGACTCAAAGGTAAACACGGAGGACCGCGGGGGGCTCTCCAGACTAGACATGGAGATGGACATCTGTGGAAGACACACAGAGAGAGTGAAGATGATGACATGTAAAAAAATATATATCTTATCCTACTTGCTAAATACAATGTAGCCTAACCTAATGAGCTGTTACAGACTATTAAATATTGTAAACAACTAGTCAAATCAACCCCCCCATTGAGGAGGATTAAAACCAAACAGAAACAGATTTAACTCTTAGTGCCTTAGACCGCTGCGCCACTCGTGAATCCCCTCAAGATAAATATTTTTAAAAGCAATACATTACAAATTCATTTACGCTTAAAATATCCTTAAATCTCAAATATGACATTATAGTAAATTCTGTACAGGCTACTATAGCCTACATGTCTAACACCTGACTGAAGAATGAACTCACCGAGCTTGATTTGGATTAGTCAAGTCATGCACCGGGGTGTGTGTGTGTGTGTGTGTGTGCGGTTTGGCGTAACAGCGTGGAGAGTCCTGACTCATGCGCTCCTGCTGATTAAAAGCCAATTCACGCCTGAACCGAAAATGTGGTCGGTGACGCCGTATGGGGGTGTGACGCAATGGCGGAGCCTCCAGAGTCCAAATTCAGCTCTGTGCCGCGTCGTCGTGGCCTCTACATTTTTGTAAGAAACGTGGTGGGCTTTGTATAGTTCCGCATTGACATGATTGGTTGTCTGTCGATGAGGGTCCTGTATAAACACAAACTGCCTTCACAACAGCTCTGCACAATATGTATGAATGCCCGGACTTCTGCAGAGGACAGATCACCGCTGCACGGCCGACGCAGATAACAGATTGACCATGTAAAGCCTTTCGGGATGAGCAAGCGATTTCCCGTCTGTGCCGTTCTGTCCCCACCCTTGCGGATTTGACCGCATAACTGCCTGGTTTTCCAAGTAACCCACAATAGAGTTCACAACCTACATGGCTTCACTACAGGTTATAGGTCTATATTTACACGCACAGACAGCAAGGTTTGTCCCAGTTGTCAAAAAGGAAACCTTGGATGGCAAATTTGCGCTAGTCAGATTCAAATCCTATATTTCCAACCTTCTATGTCTTTGGAAAAAGGACAGGCTAAACCGTTCTGTGACGGGCTAAACAGTTCTGTGACGGGCTAAACCGTTCTGTGACGGGCTAAACCGTTCTGTGACGGGCTAAACAGTCCTGTGACGGGCTAAACAGTCCTGTGACGGGCTAAACAGTCCTGTGACGGGCTAAACAGTTCTGTGACGGGCTAAACAGTCCTGTGACGGGCTAAACCGTTCTGTGACGGGCTAAACCGTCCTGTGACGGGCTAAACCGTCCTGTGACGGGCTAAACAGTTCTGTGACCGTTCGGGCTAAACAGTCCTGTGACGGGCTAAACAGTCCTGTGACGGGCTAAACAGTCCTGTGACGGGCTAAACAGTTCTGTGACGGGCTAAACAGTCCTGTGACGGGCTAAACAGTCCTGTGACGGGCTAAACAGTTCTGTGACGGGCTAAACAGTCCTGTGACGGGCTAAACCGTTCTGTGACGGGCTAAACAGTCCTGTGACGGGCTAAACAGTCCTGTGACGGGCTAAACAGTTCTGTGACGGGCTAAACAGTCCTGTGACGGGCTAAACAGTCCTGTGACGGGCTAAACAGTCCTGTGACGGGCTAAACAGTCCTGTGACGGGCTAAACAGTTCTGTGACGGGCTAAACAGTCCTGTGACGGGCTAAACTTGATGTTTACTCCAAACATTACCTATCGGAATATAATAGAATGTAGACTATATATCTGAGACAACAGCTGTTCAAGAAACACACCTGACCCTAAAAGTGATTTTGATCTTAACAGTGACCAAAAAGTGGACAATCGGGGGGCAGGTTTACAGCCAAACCGAAGAGATTACATTACGTTGAGATACACCGCAATGAAATACTTCATCACCATGTAAACGAGGCATTTGGGCTACCAGAGCCCGCTGTATAGACTGGATAGACCACTCCAATAATGTACTTTAATAATAAAGCACACAGTACAATAGTAAATGTCTAGTGTTAATAGGTTTCTAACCAAACAACACAATTTAGTGAGAATAAAAAACGATCAGCAGAACTAACCTGACATCGGTTATCCTACAACGACTACGAGCTGAAATCAAACAGGTTTATATTCACGACGTGAGAAATCCACTCGGTCTTCAACTTTTGCTGACAACTTTAACTGGTGGAGCCAATCCTTCGGAGCTTTAGTCTCCTGACTTTCAGCCTGAACTGTCACCTTTCCAACGTTCCCTTATTGGCTACGGTCTCTCTCTGTCACAGTTAACTTCCGCATTTAAAGGCATCCAGCAGCCTACTGTAGCCGGTGTTTGACTGGCATTTTGTGAAAGAGGGTCCTTTGATCAAGAAAGAGAAAGGGGAATAGATAGTGAATTATTTATTGTATTAATGTCTATTAACCCTTTATTAGCCAATGTAAAGCGCATACTTTAATCTGAAGGTGTCAGGATGCCTTTGTTGCCATCTCTCACAGAGATCCCTTTGTTGCCATCTCTCACAGAGATCCCTTTGTTGCCATCTCTCACAGAGATCCCTTTGTTGCCATCTCTCACAGAGATCCCTTTGTTGCCATCTCTCACAGAGATCCCTTTGTTGCCATCTCTCACAGAGATCCCTTTGTTGCCATCTCTCACAGAGATCCCTTTGTTGCCATCTCTCACAGAGATCCCTTTGTTGCCATCTCTCACAGAGATCCCTTTGTTGCCATCTCTCACAGAGATCCCTTTGTTGCCATCTCTCACAGAGATCCCTCTGTTGCCATCTCTCACAGAGATCCCTTTGTTGCCATCTCTCACAGAGATCCCTTTGTTGCCATCTCTCACAGAGATCCCTCTGTTGCCATCTCTCACAGAGATCCCTTTGTTGCCATCTCTCACAGAGATCCCTTTGTTGCCATCTCTCACAGAGATCCCTTTGTTTCCATCTCTCACAGAGATCTTTGATATATGTGAAACTTTCTTGGAAACATTCAAATCTGGCCTAGAAATCTATTTATTCACAAGCTTCTCAGTAACTGGAGCGACACCGGGAGGGCTGGAGCGAGACCGAGGTGAGCTGGAGGGAGGGCTGGAGGGAGACCGGGAGGGCTGGAGGGAGGGCTGGAGGGAGACCGGGGGAGGGCTGGAGGGAGGGCTGGAGGAGACCGGGGAGGGCTGGAGGGAGACCGGGGAGGGCTGGAGGGAGACCGGGAGGGCTGGAGGAGACCGGGGAGGGCTGGAGGGAGACCGGGGAGGGCTGGAGGAGACCGGGGAGGGCTGGAGGGAGACCGGGGAGGGCTGGAGGGAGACCGAGGTGAGCTGGAGGGAGACCGGGGGAGGGCTGGAGGGAGACCGGGGAGGGCTGGAGGGAGACCAGGGAGGGCTGGAGGGAGACCGGGGAGGGCTGGAGGGGAGACCGAGGTGAGCTGGAGGGAGACCGGGGAGGGCTAGAGGGAGACCGGGGAGGGCTGGAGGGAGACCGGGGGAGGGCTGGAGGGAGACCGGGAGGGCTTGAGTGAGACCGGGAGGGCTGGAGGGAGACCGGGAGGGCTGGAGGGAGACCGGGAGGGCTGGAGGGAGACCGGGGGAGGGCTGGAGGGAGACCGGGGAGGGCTGGAGGGAGACCGGGGAGGGCTGGAGAGAGACCGGGGAGGGCTGGAGCTAGACCGGGGAGGGCTGGAGGGAGACCGGGGAGGGCTGGAGCGAGACCGCGGAGGCCTGGAGGGAGGGCTGGAGGGAGACCGGGGGTGGGCTGGAGGGAGACCGGGGAGGGCTGGAGCGAGACCGGGGAGGGCTGGAGGGAGACCGGGGAGGGCTGGAGCGAGACCGGGAGGGCTGGAGAGAGACCGGGGAGGGCTGGAGGGAGACCGGGGAGGGCTGAGAGAGATCGGGGAGGGCTGGAGGGAGACCGGGGAGGGCTGGATGGAGACCGGGGAGGGCTGGGGCGAGACCGGGGAGGGCTGGAGGGAGACCGGGAGGGCTGGAGGGAGACCGGGAGGGCTGGAGGGAGACCGGGAGGGCTGGAGGGAGGGCTGGAGCGAGACCGCGGAGGCCTGGAGGGAGGGCTGGAGGGAGACCGGGGTGGGCTGGAGGGAGACCGGGGGAGGGCTGGAGCGAGACCGGGGTGGGATGGAGAGAGACCGGGAGGGCTGGAGGGAGACCGGGAGGGCTGGAGAGAGACCGGGGAGGGCTGGAGGGAGACCGGGGAGGGCTGGAGGGAGACCGGGAGGGCTGGAGAGAGACCGGGGAGGGCTGGAGCGAGACCGGGAGGGCTGGAGGGAGACCGGGGGAGGGCTGGAGGGAGACCGGGGAGGGCTGGAGCGAGACCGCGGAGGGCTGGAGGGAGACCGGGGAGGGATGGAGGGAGACCGGGGAGGGATGGAGGGAGACCGGGAGGGCTGGGGCGAGACCGGGGTGGGATGGAGAGAGACCGGGGAGGGCTGGAGGGAGATTTT
Organism: Oncorhynchus tshawytscha; assembly: GCF_018296145.1. Taxonomy (NCBI): domain Eukaryota; kingdom Metazoa; phylum Chordata; class Actinopteri; order Salmoniformes; family Salmonidae; genus Oncorhynchus; species Oncorhynchus tshawytscha. The sequence continues at coordinate 13,783 of NW_024608084.1, forward strand.
TAATGAATTTATTTGCAAATTATGGTGAAAATAAGTGTTTGGTCAATAACAAAAGTTTATCTAAATACTTTGTTATATACCCTTTGTTGGCAATGACAGAGGTCTTCACAAGGTTTTCACGCACTGTTGCTGGTATTTTGGCCCATTCCTCCATGCAGATCTCCTCTAGAGCAGTGATGTTTTGGGGCTGTTGCTGGGCAACACGGACTTTCAACTCCCTCCAAAGATTTTCTATGGGGTTGAGATCTGGAGACTGGCTAGGCCACTCCAGGACCTTGAAATGCTTCTTACGAAGCCACTCCTTCGTTGCCCAGGCGGTGTGTTTGGGATCATTGTCATGCTGAAAGACCCAGCCACATTTCATCTTCAATGCCCTTGCTGATGGAAGTAGGTTTTCACTCAAAATCTCACGGTACATGGCCCCATTCATTCTTTCCTTTACACGGATCAGTCGTCCTGGTCCCTTTGCAGAAAAACAGCCCCAAAGCATGATGTTTCCGCCCCCATGCTTCACTGTAGGTATGGTGTTCTTTGGATGCAACTCAGCATTCTTTGTCCTCCAAACACGACAAGTTGAGTTTTTACCAAAAAGTTATATTTTGGTTTCATCTGACCATATGACATTCTCCCAATCTTCTTCTGGATCATCCAAATACTCTCTAGCAAACTTCAGACGGGCCTGGACATGTACTGGCTTAAGCAGGGGGACACGTCTGGCACTGCAGGATTTGAGTCCCTGGCGGCGTAGGGTGTTACTGATGATAGGTGATGATTGTTACTTTGGTCCCAGCTCTCTGCAGGTCATTCACTAGGTCCCCCCGTGTGGTTCTGGGATTTTTGCTCACCGTTCTTGTGATCATTTTGACCCCACGGGGTGAGATTTTGCGTGGAGCCCCAGATCGAGGGAGATTATCAGTGGTCTTGTATGTCTTCCATTTCCTAATACTTACTCCCACAGTTGATTTCTTCAAACCAAGCTGCTTACCTATTGCAGATTCAGTCTTCCCACCCTGGTGCAGGTCTACAATTTTATTTCTGGTGTCCTTTGACAGCTCTTTGGTCTTGGCCATAGTGGAGTTTGGAGTGTGACTGTTTGAGGTTGTGGACAGGTGTCTTTTACACTGATAAGTTCAAACAGGTGCCATTAATACAGGTAACGAGTGGAGGACAGAGGAGCCTCTTAAAGAAGAAGTTACAGGTCTATGAGAGCCAGAAATCTTGCTTGTTTGTAGGTGACCAAATACTTATTTTGCACCATAATTTGCAAATAAATAATAAACATTTTTTAGCAAATGAGACGGAAGGATCACGCTGACGGAAATCCACATAAACACGTCTGTTTCATAATAGAGACGGTTATTGTGCCACGTACAGAGTAGGTAATCGTCATATTGTTTCCCCTTCCACGGGTAACAACAGTTACTACAGGGAACTAGTAAGAAACACAATGTCATTATGACAGGCCTACTCTCTCCAACAAAAACTTCCACTATTTCGCAACAGTGGCAGAATATCTCATCATATCACCCATCTACTTTAATGCTTTACATTTCTACCACATCTAGAACCATCCTTGATTGTAAGTGACCCTTTGTTATTCTAGTATATACATGGGGAACTGAGGAGGGGCAGGACCCTCAGACCCTAACATGGAGGGAAGAGAGGGAGAGGAAAGAGCAGTTTATACTGCATCACACCACCTGCTGTTCTTTACAAGCTCTGAGATTCACAAACCCAGACTACTATCAGAACTACATTCTGCCGGGTTGTACGGACGGCCCTGCTGGGTTGTACGGACGGCCCTGCTGGGTTGTACAGATGGACCTGCTGGGTTGTACAGATGGTCCTGCTGGGTTGTACGGATGGCCCTGCTGGGTTGTACAGATGGCCCTGCTGGGTTGTACAGATGGCCCTGCTGGGTTGTACGGATGGCCCTGCTGGGTTGTACAGATGGCCCTAATGGCCCTGCTGGGTTGTACAGATGGCCCTGCTGGGTTGTATGGATGGCCCTGATGGCCCTGCTGGGTTGTATGGATGGCCCTGCTGGGTTGTATGGATGGCCCTGATGGCCCTGCTGGGCTGTACGTACGGCCCTGATGGCCCTGCTAGGTTGTACGTACGGCCCTGATGGACCTGCTGGGTTGTATGGATGGCCCTGCTGGGTTGTACGTACAGCCCTGATGGCCCTGCTGGGTTGTATGGATGGCCCTGATGGGTTGTACGGATGGCCCTGATGGGTTGTACAGATGGTCCTGCTGGGGCCAGGGCAACCTTGCAGGTGCAGTCGCACCTCTAAAAACATTTGTCATAAGACACTAGCTCCCTGGTATACAGAAAATACCCGAGCTCTGAAGCAAGCTTCCAGAAAATTGGAACGGAAATGGCACCACACCAAACTGGAAGTCTTCCGACTAGCTTGGAAAGACAGTACCGTGCAGTACCGAAGAGCCCTTACTGCTGCTCGATCATCCTATTTTTCCAACTTAATTGAGAATAAAAACAATGCAAAATGTACACTGCTCAAAAAAATAAAGGGAACACTTAAACAACACAATGTAAATCCAAGTCAATCACACTTCTGTGAAATCAAACTGTCCACTTAGGAAGCAACACTGATTGACAATACATTCCACATGCTGTTGTGCAAATGGAATAGACAACAGGTGGAAATTATAGGCAATTAGCAAGACACCCCCAATAAAGGAGTGGTTCTGCAGGTGGTGACCACAGACCACTTCTCAGTTCCTATGCTTCCTGGCTGATGTTTTGGTCACTTTTGAATGCTGGCGGTGCTTTCACTCTAGTGGTAGCATGAGACGGAGTCTACAACCCACACAAGTGGCTCAGGTAATGCAGCTCATCCAGGATGGCACATCAATGCGAGCTATGGCAAGAAGGTTTGCTGTGTCTGTCAGCGTAGTGTCCAGAGCATGAAGGCACTACCAGGAGACAGGCCAGTCCATCAGGAGACGGGGAGGAGGCCGTAGGAGGGCAACAACCCAGCAGCAGGACCGCTAACTCCGCTTTTGTTCAAGGAGGAGCAGGAGGAGCACTGCCAGAGCCCTGCAAAATGACCTCCAGCAGGCCACAAATGTGCATGTGTCTGCTCAAACGGTCAGAAACAGACTCCATGAGGGTGGTATGAGGGCCCGACGTCCACAGGTGGGGGTTGTGCTTACAGCCCAACACCATGCAGGACGTTTGGCATTTGCCAGAGAACACCAAGATTGGCAAATTCGCCACTGGCGTCCTGTCCTCTTCACAGATGAAAGCAGGTTCACACTGAGCACATGTGACAGACGTGACAGAGTCTGGAGACGCCGTGGAGAACGTTCTGCTGCCTGCAACATCCTCCAGCATGACCGGTTTGGCGGTGGGTCAGTCATGGTGTGGGGTGGCATTTCTTTGGGGGGGGGCCGCACAGCCCTCCATGTGCTCGCCAGAGGTAGCCTGACTGCCATTAGGTACCGAGATGAGATCCTCAGACCCCTTGTGAGACCATATGCTGGTGCGGTTGGTCCTGGGTTCCTCCTAATGCAAGACAATGCTAGACCTCATGTCGCTGGAGTGTGTCAGCAGTTCCTGCAAGAGGAAGGCATTGATGCTATGGACTGGCCCGCCCGGTCCCCAGACCTGAATCAAATTGAGCACATCTGGGACATCATGTCTCGCTCCATCCACCAACGCCACGTTGCACCACAGACTGTCCAGGAGTTGGCGGATGCTTTAGTCCAGGTCTGGGAGGAGATCCCTCAGGAGACCATCCGCCACCTCATCAGGAGCATGCCCAGGTGTTGTAGGTAGGTCATACAGGCACGTGGAGGCCACACACACTACTGAGCCTCATTTTGACTTGTTTTAAGGACATTACATCAAAGACTCCAAATCCAGACTCCATGGGTTGACAAATTTGATTTCCATTGATAACTTGTGATTTTGTCAGCACATTCAACTATGTAAAGAAAAAAGTATTTAATAAGAATATTTCATTCATTCAGATCTAGGATGTTATTTTAGTGTTCCCTTTCATTTTTTGAGCAGTGTATTTGACACTGTTGCAAAGCTAACTAAAAAAACGGTATTCCTCAAGAGAGGATGGCTTTCACTTCAGCAGTGATAAATTCATGAACCTCTTTGAAGAAAAGAGCCTGGTTCCTCTCTAGGTTTCTTCCTAAGAAGTTTTTCTTCGCTTCCGTGCTTCTACATCTGCTTGCGGTTTTAGGTTGGATTTCTGTGTAAGTGTGACATCTGTGAATGTAAAAAGGCCTTTATATTTGATTTGACCTACTAGTCAAAGACGGTTGAGTGGGCGTGGCATTAGCTCCCCAGTGGGTGTGGCATTAGCTCCCCAGTGGGCGTGGCATTAGCTCCCCAGTGATGCATGTATTGACGTAATGCTAGTGTGTGCGGCATGTAATGTAATTATTGCTAATGACTTCATACTTTTACAAGTACCTCCAAAAAGGCAGTTGGCGCGGCCTGTAGTTACGACAGTCCGCAGATATTAAAACCTACCAGTCAAAGCTCAACGTCGCCCTCTAGGATCAGAAATCAGTCACTGACCATCCTCAGTCTAAATTGAGAAAAATGTCCTTCATTTCCCTGATTAGAAACAGACCAGGTGAAAGCTAAGCTAATGAGCTTCATTGTTTCAATTGTGAAGTCTCTCCCCATAGAATTTGCCACTGCACTTTATAAACTGTTGCCCAGTTCAGACGTATTCAAAGCATACAGCAAGTGTTGTGTTCCCATAAAAAAATACACCAGAATTACACGGTTGATGAGGCCACAGAAGAGAATGGATATTTAAGCAAATCGAGATAGATTTGGCCTGTGACTTGACAGGAGAGTGGCGCCATCTAGAGGCACCAAACAATACTACCACTTGACAGGCACAATCTACTGTACGGAGTCTTCGTCAGATGTTCAGTCAGCAGCACCACCACGGTCAACAACCCTGGGTCTGCAGAGATGCAGTTGACATAAAATGTCCACGCCAGTGGCGTTCACTCGATTCAACAAAATTGCCTCTTCCCTGGGTCGTGTATTTCAGCGAAGGCTTACTCAGAAGTCTTCAGATAGAGAATGTATTTACAAATTTGTTGAATAATAACCTGCCAGCACACCTTGCAGCCCTCTACTACGACTGTCCAGTCTCACGTGACCATCCTTCCAAATCTCATCCACTGGACATGAGAAGCCTGAGATTGAGGCTTTAACCACCATAAAAAAAAAACAGCAACATAAAAACCACCAAGGATTAGTGACATCTTTTTATTAGGCAGCTTTGTACAGTGAACATCGTGTCTGAAAAGGCACCCGATAGTTAACACCCCCCCCAATCCAGGTCACCCCCAATCCAGGTCTCCACTAACCCTACAGGACATAAGTAGTGAACTACATAAGCCATTTCAGACATGTATAATCCATGTTCACAGTGTAGAAGAATAACCCCATATTACAGACAGAAGCAGTGCTAGGACCAATGTGTACAGACAAGAGTAAATATATAACCCCCCCAATCAACCCCTAGCCACAACCTCCTGGTGCACTTCATTAGATCTGTCCTCAACGTCAGCTGTGTCCCTGAGTTGAAAGCCCTCCGAGTCCACCTTCAGAGGGGAGTTTCCCAAAAACACACAGCTCCTCACTAAAGTCAATGGACAAAGAATTCTCTTACAGCCACAGACAATCTTTGTTTTTAGGAAAGCCATCTGACAGATGTCCATGAGGTGCCTTACAGGTTTAGGTAGGGGGAAATAGGGTAGATGTGGGGTTAGAGCATCCAATGGGGTCTGGGAGGTCTTCAAGCTGTGGCTTGTGGTTCCCATGCTCCCAGCAGGGGCAGAGTGTTTACTGGGTAATTCCAATAACACCACAGGCCTGGCGACCGCCAGCGTTGCCCGTCTTCAGACTCTCCTCATTGCCTCCTTTCCCCAGGTCATCAGCTTTCTCATGGATCTATTGGTGTAGAGCGAGGAGATATGGAATAGAGGGTAAAACAGCATGAAAGAGAATGAAAAGACGAAAGAACAGTTGACTTGGAGAACGCTGAGCATTTCCTTCCATTTCCTGCCTAGTGGACACAACATGCAGCTTCCTTCCATGTCCTGCCTAGTGGACACAACATGCAGCTTCCTTCCATGTCCTGCCTAGTGGACACAACATGCAGCTTCCTTCCATTTCCTGCCTAGTGGACACAACATGCAGCTTCCTTCCATTTCCTGCCTAGTGGACACAACATGCAGCTTCCTTCCATTTCCTGCCTAGTGGACACAACATGCAGCTTCCTTCCATTTCCTGCCTAGTGGACACAACATGCAGCTTCCTTCCATTTCCTGCCTAGTGGACACAACATGCAGCTTCCTTCCATTTCCTGCCTAGTGGACACAACATGCAGCTTCCTTCCATTTCCTGCCTAGTGGACACAACATGCAGCTTCCTTCCATTTCCTGCCTAGTGGACACAACATGCAGCTTCCTTCCATTTCCTGCCTAGTGGACACAACATGCAGCTTCCTTCCATTTCCTGCCTAGTGGACACAACATGCAGCTTCCTTCCATTTCCTGCCTAGTGGACACAACATGCAGCTACAGGTCAGGCAATGTGTTCTTACCACCATGGTCCTGCCAATGATCGAGAGGGGTCCAGTGAGAGTCAGTATCTTGTCCTGGATGTTGATCTTAGCCACATTGTCAGCTCCTGCAGTCACGTTGCCAAGGTCCCCTATGTGCCTAGCAACAGAGACAGAACAGCTGGTCAGAGGAGAGACGGCTTTCCAATAGTGTAACCCCTATTGGAACATTGTAGCAAAACAAAAAGAGACTAGTAAGAAATTATGTTAACACAGCTGAAAACTGTTGTTCTGATTAAATAAGCACTACAACTGGCCTTCTTTAGACTAGTTGAGTATCTGGAGCATCAGCATCTGTGGGTTTGATTACAGGCTCAAAATGTCCAGAAACAAAATACATTGAGACTCGTCAGTCTGTTCTTGTTCTGAGAAATGAACGCCATTTCATGTGAGAAATTACCAAGAAACTGAAGGTCTCGTACAACGCTGTCCTACTCCCTACACAGAACAGCGCAAACTGGCTCTAACCAGAATAGAAAGAGGGAGGCTGCTGCACAACTGAGCATGAGGTACATTAGTGTCTAGTTTGAGAAACAGATGCCTCACAAGTCCTCAACTGGCAGCTTCATTAAATAGAACCTGCAAAACACCAGTCTCAATGTGAACAGTGAAGATACGTCTCCAGGATGCTGGCCTTCTAGGCAGAGATCCTGTCCAGTGTTCTTTTGCCCATCTTAATCTTTTTATTGGCCAGTCAGATTTGGCTTTTTCTTTGCAGATCTGCCTAGGAGTGAAAATATATATCTATATCTATATCTAAATATCTATCTCTGGGGAAGGGTACCAAGAAAATGGCTGCAGCATTTGAGGTCATCAAGAACAGTGGTCGCCATCATTCTTAAAAATGGAAGTTTGAAACCACCAAGACTCTTCCTATAGCTGGCCGCCCAGACAAACTGAGGAATCCCCTGTGGAGATGGGAGAACCTTCCAGAAGGAAAACCATCTCTGCAGCACTCCACCAAATCAGGCCATTATGATAGAGTGGTCAGATGGAAGCCACTCAGTAGAAGACAGCCTTGGAGTTTGCCAAAAGGTACCTAAAAAGGACTGACAGAAACACGATTCTCTGGTCTGATGAAACAAGATGGAGCTCTTTGGCCTGAATGCAAAGCATCACATCTGGAGGAAACCTGGCACCGTCCCTACAGTGAAGCATGGTGGTGGCAGCATCATGTTGTGGGGATGTTTTTCAGCAGCAGGGACTGGGAGATTAGTCAGGCTCCTTGATGAAACACTGCTCCAGAGCGACCAGGGGCGAAGGTTCACCTTCCGACAGGACAACCACCCTAAGCACACAGCCAACACAACACAGGAGTGGCTTCGGGACAAGTCTCTGAATGTCCTTGAGTAGCCCAGCCAGAGCCCGGACTTGAACCCGAGCCAACATCTGAAAATAGCTGTGCAGCAACGCTCCCCATTCAGCCTGAGAGGATCTGCAGAGAATAGGAGAAACTCCCCAAATAGAGGTGTTTCAAAGTACTGAGTAAAGGGTGTTAACTCATGTCAAATGCTGGATTTCAATGTTTGTATTTTATACATTTCTACAAACCTGGTTCTCTCGTTACGGGGCACTGCGTGTAGATTGATGAGGGGGAAACTTATTTAATCAATTTTATAATAAGGCTGTAAAGTAACAAAATGTGGACAAGGTCAAGGGGTCTGAATACTTTACGAATGCACCGTTTGTCAAGCTACTATCCCCTACAGTAGAAAAGTATAGCTATTCTATTGGTCAGCTTGTTGGCCAATAGAATAGCACTGGGACAGTTGTGGGATGATAGATCGCAAATTCATACGAAAAGGCATGGAAGTTATCAGTCTACAGGTTAAGCATGACCAGTGAAATGTATTCAATGGTTTCTACATCAATGAACAGATCAAAAATCATGGGATTTCCTCTCCCAGAAATTTGGCCTGCACAAATCTTTTAATGTATGTAGCCGCGTCATTACCCGGTGCCTCCCTGTATGTAGCCGCGTCATTACCCGGTGCCTCCCTGTATGTAGTCATGTCAGTACTTCCGTATATAGTGCCTCCCTGTATATAGCCACGTCATTACCCGGTGCCTCCCTGTATGTAGTCATGTTTTTACCCAGTACTTCCTGTATATAGCCAGTACTTCCGTATATCATTACCCGGTGCCTCCCTGTATGTAGTCATGTTTTTACCCAGTACTTCCTGTATATAGTCATGTTTTTACCCAGTACTTCCTGTATAAAGCCATGTTATTTTTACTCTGAATTGTTATTCACTGTGTATTTTTTCCTCGTGTCATTTCCTATATATATATGTTATTTTTTTTACTATTTACTCTCTTAACTCAGTGTTGGAAAAGGACCCCATAAACAACTCACTAAGTCTACACCTGTTTCCAAACATGTGACAAATACAATTTGATTTGACTCCAAAGTAGAAGACAATGACAGAATATTAAAAAAGCTATCCCCTGAACTCCACGAGTGATAAGGCCAGACTCACCTGACATCATCGTTGGGTCCTCCGTGGGTCTTGTTGTGGGGGTTGAAGTGGGGTCCCGCACTCATGCAGCCGTTGGTGTTGTCTCCGAAGGCGTGGACGTGGAAGCCATGCTCCCCCGGGGCCAGACCTGCAATCTTCCCGGTCAGCTTCACTGGAGCATCTTCACCCTGATGACAGAGAGGCAACCACGGGGTGACCGACAGAGGACGGGGTGGCAACCACGGGGTGACCGACAGAGAGGCAACCACGGGGTGACCGACAGAGAGGCAACCACGGGGTGACCGACAGAGAGGCAACCACGGGGTGACCGACAGAGAGGCAACCACGGGGTGACCGACAGAGAGGCAACCACGGGGTGACCGACAGAGAGGCAACCACGGGGTGACCGACAGAGAGGCAACCACGGGGTGACCGACAGAGAGGCAACCACGGGGTGACCGACAGAGAGGCAACCACGGGGTGACCGACAGAGAGGCAACCACGGGGTGACCGACAGAGAGGCAACCACGGGGTGACCGACAGAGAGGCAACCACGGGGTGACCGACAGAGAGGCAACCACGGGGTGACCGACAGAGGACCAGTGATAACGAACGATGGAAGGCACAGGCGATGCATTGGAACCACAGAGCAAACACACGTTGAAGACAGAGTAAAACACTCAGGGGGTAACAATGAAGACTACAGAATGGGGTTTGAAATGAGGTGTCAGAATCATGTGTCAGGTTTGAGAAGACCGTTGCAATTAGCATATCAATGAGCCATGAGTTACACTGGAATAGCACCTACAAAACCAAGATGTGTAGCCAGCTAGTTGATACGCTACTTCTGACATTGAGGAACTTCTCAACTACACAGTCAGTTGTCCACACGCCTTTTTTTAGGCAAACATTGCTCGCTTAAAAAAAAGGCGTGTGGACAACTGTAGTTGACAGCAGTAGCCCAACACGCCAGACCAGGTTCAAGGGGAAATGAAAATGGGAGCCAAGGCAGAAAGACTAGCCTGGTCCCAGATCGTTTTTTGTCAAGCCAACGTTGCATGACAATTCCATAGGAGTGGGTGAGAGAGCAGAAACAGACTGGCACTCGGCAGCAAATGCCTCTTCATCTGTAACGATGTTACATGCAGAGTGGTCGTGGCGGGGGGCGGCAGAGTTGGCGGGCGGCAGAGTTGGCGAGCGTTAGCAGGTAGCTAGCTTTGGTTTGTGGTAAAGTTCACCCCCTCAACTTGCTATCTATATTGTACAACAGGCAGAACTAGCAATTAACCTGCATTCATCTCAGCAAAAGGCAGCCAAATGCTTGCTAGTTGGCTAGTTGTAGCTAGTTGTAGCTAGTTGTAGCTAGTTGTAGCTAGCTGTAGCTAGCGAGCGTTAGGTACTTCTAGCACGTAAAGTAAGCAGCAAGATATATTTTGCTTGACTGGCTACCCAAACTCCTTGCAGTGGCCAAACGCTATGCCACGCACAAGGATGTACATTTCTCCTCTACACTGAGTCTGTATAAGAGTAGCTACCTACCAAGGATTTCTAGAATGGAAATCCATTCTAGATCATCTGATTGGTCCCAGAAACAGATGGGCTGGGCCAGAGGCAGAACATGTGGATAAAGCAGCATTTGATACTTTGCTAAACTTTCCTAAATCTAGCAATAAAAAATAATAATAATACTTTGGCAAAGGGTAAAGTCTACAAAAAAAGAGAGATTACTGTTCATAAAGGATCCAAGTTTTAGGACCAGAACTGTCTTGAGATAAAACGTTACATCGTTGAGGCCATGTGCAGAATATCGGCCAAAATCCATCTCCCCACTGGACATCTGCCCACTACCACATTTGGTAGTGAGTATAAACGCCAAGCTGATGCTTCACATTCATACACCCGGTGAAGTATCCGTCTCATCGTTTACCCCTACACTATTTTAAAATTATACTTCAATGGAGGGAGCGTCCCAAGGATCCCAGATTGAGCGGACCTTTTTGACGTCTCACATACGTCAATGATGACAGTCTTATGTCCTATTCAAAACACATTTGCTAATGTCAGACGTACGCCAAAAAGCGTGTAGTGTCCCAGATTAATTTTGGGGATGAAATCCTACGGGCTAGGATCTGTAAAAATAGGGACTCGTGTCGTTTGAGCGGGTCAAGACCGCACTAAGAGATGTTCCGTACCAGACCCCTGTCGGATCTCGCGATAACTGGCTAACGTCACAAATGTTTGGTCTAGAATGTCGTAGGAGCAGAAGTACAATGCGATTGGACAAGGACTGCGGCTAATAGCCAATGAGCATTCAGCCTGTGAGACCAAAACAAGGATGGCTTAGAGACCAAGGCCACATGCACCGTGTGGACAAACGCCACTGCCTTGTCAATGGACGAGGCCGTTTTACATGCTGGTAGTCCGGTGACCCAGTTAGGCAGAGTTTCATATTTTAGCCCACTCATTTCATTTAACCAGGCAAGTCAGTTAGGAACCAATTATTATTTACAATGACGGCCTAGGAACAGTGGGTTAACTGGTCTAGGAACAGTGGGTTAACTGGCCTAGGAACAGTGGGTTAACTGGCCTAGGAACAGTGGGTTAACTGGTCTAGGAACAGTGGGTTAACTGGTCTAGGAACAGTGGGTTAACTGGTCTAGGAACAGTGGGTTAACTGGTCTAGGAACAGTGGGTTAACTGGTCTAGGAACAGTGGGATAACTGGTCTAGGAACAGTGGGTTAACTGGTCTAGGAACAGTGGGTTAACTGGCCTAGGAACAGTGGGTTAACTGGCCTAGGAACAGTGGGTTAACTGGTCTAGGAACAGTGGGTTAACTGGTCTAGGAACAGTGGGTTAACTGGTCTAGGAACAGTGGGTTAACTGGTCTAGGAACAGTGGGTTAACTGCCTTGTTCAGGGGCAGAATGACACATTTGTACCTTGTCAGCTCGGGGATTCAATCTAAATCAAATGTATTGATAAAGCCCTTCTTACATCAGCTGATATCTCAAAGTGCTGTACAGAAACCCAACCTAAAACCCCAAGCAACGCAGATGTAGCACACGGTCTAGCAACATGGCAACCTTAGCAGCACGGTCTAGCAACATGGTTAACCTTTAGCAGCACGGTCTAGCAACATGGCAACCTTTAGCAGCACGGTTAGCAACATGGCAACCTTAGCAGCACGGTTAGCAACATGGCAACCTGTAGCAGCACGGTCAGCAACATGGCAACCTTTAGCAGCACGGTCTAGCAACATGGCAACCTGTCAGCACGGTCTAGCAACATGGCAACCTGTAGCAGCACGGTCTAGCAAATGGCAACCTGTAGCAGCACGGTCTAGCAACATGGCAAAGCCCGGTCTAGCAACATGGCAACCTGCAGCACGGTCTAGCAACATGGCAACCTGTAGCAGCACGGTCTAGCAACATGGCAACCTAAAACCAACATGGCAACCTGCAGCACGGTCAGCAACATGGCAACCTGTAGCAGCACGGTCTAGCAACATGGCAACCTGTAGCAGCACGGTCTAGCAACATGGCAACCTGTAGCAGCACGGTCTAGCAACATGGCAACCTGTAGCAGCACGGTCTAGCAACATGGCAACCTGTAGCAGCACGGTCTAGCAACATGGCAACCTGTAGCAGCACGGTCTAGCAACATGGCAACCTTTCTGCACATAAGCAGCTCTGTTTGCGTGTTTTCCCTTTGACAACAGAGAAGCGCAGAACAGGATCAACCAGGGAAGCGACCTGGGGTTGAGGATGACCAGCATTAAAGCTTTTAGGGGGTCAACACGGCCAAGTTGTAACGTGAGTTAGCTCTTAACACTAGCTAAAACAACGTTACATCAATTCGCTGGAAGGGTTTTGATATAAAAACAAGTTAGCTAGCCTTGTTAAGTGTTGTCATGGTAAACGGATTTGTAAATTAACGCTATCTAATTGATAAGGCCAGCCGCAGACAGTCAGAATTATGTGCCAAATGAATATGTCCTGCAAAAATCGAAATAGAGGCTTCTATTTTTCCCGGATTAAAGACATATACTTTACCTCCTGCTCAAAGAACACGGTCCCGGTAACATCACCGGTTCCTGTCAGCACGCAAACAGCCTTCAGCACCATCACTGCAAGTTCACAAAGTCGGTGTGTCACAGAAAGACCTCAAGTGCGAATGTAGAGCTTTATTAATGGAAGAGAGTTAATCTGTTCCAATCAGCGGCCAGGGGATGGGTGAGCAGAGATCTGATTGGCAGGCAAGGACACTACCGGAACTGCGCAGTACGCAGATTCAACAGAGACAAACTTCTAATAATCAAACCGCACATAGAAATCAAAGAATGGTCTAGTGGCGTTTTTCAATATGAATGAATCAAGTCTATAAAAATGTGTTATTATGTCTCTCTCCATAGGTTAGAAATCACGTGGTTCAATTTTTTTTATTATTATTATTTTTTTTACATCCAATCTACAACTGACCTCCAGGTAAAATTGTTGCAGCTCAAAAAGTTGTCACTGGTCAAATGTAGAATTTCAGAGGCTTTTAATCCCAAGGCTCTGCTATAGATTAGCATCCTGTCCAGAGGAGCGTCCTGTCCAGGGGGTGTACTTGTACGTCAAGCTGCCTCACACTACAGAAACAGGAGATAGGCTCCTGCCCTTGCTCCTTTCCACCCCAGTGTTTCTACATTGCACATTCATCTACTGCACATCTACCATTCCAGTGATTAATTGCTATATTGTAATTACTTTGCCACTATGGCCTATTTATGGCCTTACCTCCCTTATCTTACCTCATTTGCACATGCTGTATATAGACTTGTTTTTCTACAGTATTATTGACAGTATGTTTGTTTATTCCATGTGTAACTCTGTGTTGTTGTATGTGTCGAACTGCTTTGCTTTATCTTGGCCAGGTCGCAGTTGTAAATGAGAACTTGTTCTCAACTTGCCTACCTGGTTAAATAAAGGTGTTCTCAACTAGCCTACCTGGTTAAATAAAGGTGTTCTCAACTAGCCTACCTGGTTAAATAAAGGTGTTCTCAACTAGCCTACCTGGTTAAATAAAGGTGTTCTCAACTAGCCTACCTGGTTAAATAAAGGTGTTCTCAACTAGCCTACCCGGTTAAATAAAGGTGAAATATTTATTTATTTTTAAATGAGCTGGTCTGGCTCAGATGAAGCTACTTAGTTCTATACAGTATGAACGGAGCGTACAGCTATCAAACCCACAACTCCAGTGTTGTAACACAGGATCAGGAATAAACTATTCCAGACAATATATTCTGTCTGTATTGTTTGTCTATATTCTATATTCTGTCTGTATTGTTTGTCTATATTCTATATTCTGTCTGTATTGTTTGTCTATATTCTATTTTCTGTCTGTATTCTGTTGTTTATATTCTGTCTGTATTTGATGGATCTTCCTGACGGGCCGCCCCCAGGTGGTAAGGGTAGGTAATGACACATCCGCCACACTGATCCTCAACATGGTGGCCTCAGGGGTGCGTGCTCAGTCCCCTCCCGTACTCCCTGTTCACTCATGAATGCACGGCCAGGCACGACTCCAACACCATCATTAAGTTTGCCCGACGACACAACAGTGGTAGACCTGATCACCAACAACGATGAGCGAGCCTATAAGGAGGAGGTCAGAGACCTGACCGTGTGGTGCCAGGACAACAACCTCTCCCTCAACATAATCAAGACAAAGGAGATGATTGTGAACTGCAGGAAAAGGACCAAACATGCCCCCATTCTCATTGACAGGGCTGTAGTGGAGCAGGTTGAGAGCTTCAAGTTCCTTGGCGTCCACATCAACAACAAACTAACATGGTCCAAACACACCAAGACAGTGGTGAAGAGGGACAGTTCCCTGGCGTCCACATCACTGTAACAGAGTGAAAATGTAGAGTTTCCATCAACCTTGGGCGCAAAATGTCGATATCAAAGAACGCAGCAGTTCGCGGGTGAAGCCATTCCAGGAAAAGGGGTGTTTTTAAATAATGTTTCCTTTCATTATGTGCTGAATTAATAAAAATATATATTTGCTGCCATTGCAGGTAGTAAGGTAAGTAATATGAGAGGTCTTCCGACATTACTTGTATTATTTTCTTTGAAAGAACAACTAGTGGGTTTTGAGTTTTTCTCCCCTATTTGGGAAGTTGGTCTGCCTGCTCCTCAGTCTGAGAGAGATATTCTGAGAGCAGGTTCATGTCTCCTTCCTCTGTATATAAAAACAGTTTAAAACAGTATTACACAATAATGTTTTTGGGAAAACTGGTTCATATATCCTAAAGTCAATAGCAAAATGTGACTATGTATATATTTATTTTGCCGTTAATGTATCGAAGACCTATTTCAGCAAGTGCACCACGTTTTTGCTGTCTTAGCTAGCCATGTTAATGAAGAGCTAACTAGCACCGTTGGGCACTGCACGACAATGTCTCGCTAGCTATTGTCAGCAGGTGATTTATTGAAATATTAAGTGAATGTTTATTTTCTTACTACCTTAGAAGGTTTATATAAAAAGGGGTGTACTTGTGCTCTGTATTTATGGATGACTATCACTTCACATTGAGGGCATGTATCATTACTGCTGCTCCTATCTAAAGGATATCTTGTGTTCTACCTAACCAGTGAACGTGTGGCTTTGACCGTCCTGCCAATTCCTGTCATCACTGTTTTATATATTCTACTGCAGATAAAAACCGAGTTAACCTGAAGTGTGGGTGTCAGTGTGCCTTTCTTCTGGGGGGGGGGGCTACGTGAAGTTGGTCACATCACCAACAAACTAACATGGTCCAAGCACTCCCAAGACAGTCGTGAAAAGGGCACGACAAAGCCTATTCACCCTCAGGAGATGAAAAGATTTGGCATGGGTCATCAGATCCTAAAAATGTTCTACAGCTGCACCATCGAGAGCATCCCATTCTGACTGGTTGCATCACTGCCTGGTATGGCAACTGCTCGGCCTCCGACCGCAAGGCTCTACATAGGGTAGTGCATACGGCCCAGTACATCACAGGGCTCTACATAGGGTAGTGCATACGGCCCAGTACATCACAGGGCTCTACATAGGGTAGTGCATACGGCCCAGTACATCACAGGGCTCTACATAGGGTAGTGCATACGGCCCAGTACATCACAGGGCTCTACATAGGGTAGTGCATACGGCCCAGTACATCACAGGGCTCTACATAGGGTAGTGCGTACGGCCCAGTACATCACAGGGCTCTACATAGGGTAGTGCATACGGCCCAGTACATCACAGGGCTCTACATAGGGTAGTGCATACGGCCCAGTACATCACAGGGCTCTACATAGGGTAGTGCGTACGGCCCAGTACATCACAGGGCTCTACATAGGGTAGTGCATACGGCCCAGTACATCACAGGGCTCTACATAGGGTAGTGCGACGGCCCAGTACATCACAGGGCTCTACATAGGGTAGTGCATACGGCCCAGTACATCACAGGGCTCTACATAGGGTAGTGCATACGGCCCAGTACATCACAGGGCTCTACATAGGGTAGTGCATACGGCCCAGTACATCACAGGGCTCTACATAGGGTAGTGCATACGGCCCAGTACATCACAGGGCTCTACATAGGGTAGTGCATACGGCCCAGTACATCACAGGGCTCTACATAGGGTAGTGCACGGCCCAGTACATCACAGGGCTCTACATAGGGTAGTGCATACGGCCCAGTACATCACAGGGCTCTACATAGGGTAGTGCATACGGCCCAGTACATCACAGGGCTCTACATAGGGTAGTGCGTACGGCCCAGTACATCACAGGGCTCTACATAGGGTAGTGCGTACGGCCCAGTACATCACAGGGCTCTACATAGGGTAGTGCGTACGGCCCAGTACATCACAGGGCTCTACATAGGGTAGTGCATACGGCCCAGTACATCACAGGGCTCTACATAGGGTAGTGCGTACGGCCCAGTACATCACAGGGCTCTACATAGGGTAGTGCATACGGCCCAGTACATCACAGGGCTCTACATAGGGTAGTGCATACGGCCCAGTACATCACAGGGCTCTACATAGGGTAGTGCGTATGGCCCAGTACATCACAGGGCTCTACATAGGGTAGTGCATACGGCCCAGTACATCACAGGGCTCTACATAGGGTAGTGCATACGGCCCAGTACATCACAGGGCTCTACATAGGGTAGTGCGTACGGCCCAGTACATCACAGGGCTCTACATAGGGTAGTGCATACGGCCCAGTACATCACAGGGCTCTACATAGGGTAGTGCGTATGGCCCAGTACATCACAGGGCTCTACATAGGGTAGTGCATACGGCCCAGTACATCACAGGGCTCTACATAGGGTAGTGCATACGGCCCAGTACATCACAGGGCTCTACATAGGGTAGCTAACTTTTTTCCCAAAGAGTACATGTTCTCCTAAATTTAAAACATGTAGGAGCACACAAAGAAATTTAGGAGTGAAAAATGTAACACAGTTTATTAACCAACAATTTAAAACATACATATTTATACTGCGTGTGTGAGTGTGTACTAAGGGGGACACATCTGTGGAACAGCACATACCACCAAAATCACACATTGACCCGACAAGACGCAAAGGATATCAGATGTCCAGCTGCTGTTTTATGTTAGCCGTCTGGCATGCTTAGAGGTCAGCCAACGGCCCACGGCAGGAGTGGGATCCACAACTCCTCGACAGAAGACCCCTCCAGGCTGATCCTCATCAGGTCTTCTGTGGTGGAGACCCCAGGGCAGCCATTTAACAGTCTCGGCAACTCATATCGCTGCATGTAGGCTATTATGGTATGGTCCAAAGTAACTGCTAATAGAATATAATAGCCTTGTAATATCAGTCATATTGAAGATATATATGGCTGACATACATAGCGTACCTGGCTGGCTCATTCATCACTACAATACAACTTCGGGTATTGAAGAAATCATTGTTGAGATCGTAATATATAAGTCTACCAATAGATGGCGCCACATTCTTGTTTTAGCTCCATATTTGGTCGTCTTGTCTGATTTCGTCAGTGTCTAGACAGCAAGGTCCAGGAGACAAAGCAAGGTGGTAGCCACTATGGCAATGTGCTGAGCTGACACTTTGCAGCAGACAGAAAAATTAAATAGTACATTTCCTAGGCTATAAATGACAAGAATAATTCAATGATTGCGTTTTTTCCCAAAACATTTAACAAAATAAACTAGCAAAATATGGTAAAAAAAACTAAAACATTTTTAACCATATTGTTTTCTCTAACAACCTTCCGCCCAAAATATGGTAATTTCGTTGATTGATTGATCATGATTTGCACCATGGCAACGCCTCTTGTTGTCTTAAAATGCTTTTCCTTGCAGACAGTGACCTCATAGGTGGAAAATTATTCATATTTTTCCTAATGAATAAAGATTATTTCTTTTTTTGTCGACAAAAATACGGTGTTTCTATGCTAAACAGTTTTGCTTATCAAGTGTAATGTTGGGATGTAACCTCCAAATGGAATAGATATCAACACTATATCTGACACCACACAGGTGTGTGAGGGAATAGATTTCAACACTATATCTGACACCACACAGGTGTGTGAGGGAATAGATTTCAACACCATATCTGACACCATACAGGTGTGTGAGGGAATAGATATCAACACTATATCGGACACCACACAGGTGTGTGAGAGGGATAGATTTCAACACTATATCTGACACCATACAGGTGTGTGAGAGAATAGATATCAACACTATATCTGACACCATACAGGTGTGTGAGGGAATAGATTTCAACACTATATCTGACACCATACAGGTGTGTGAGAGAATAGATATCAACACTATATCTGACACCATACAGGTGGATGAGGGAATAGATTTCAACACTATATCTGACACCATACAGGTGTGTGAGG
The DNA here is from genome assembly GCF_018296145.1 of Oncorhynchus tshawytscha. Classification (NCBI taxonomy): domain Eukaryota; kingdom Metazoa; phylum Chordata; class Actinopteri; order Salmoniformes; family Salmonidae; genus Oncorhynchus; species Oncorhynchus tshawytscha. The sequence continues at coordinate 32,790 of NW_024608084.1, forward strand.
GAATAGATTTCAACACTAAATCTGACACCATACAGGTGTGTGAGAGAATAGATATCAACACTATATCTGACACCATACAGGTGTGTGAGAGAATAGATATCAACACTATATCTGACACCACACAGGTGTGTGAGAGAATAGATTTCAACACTATATCTGACACCACACAGGTGTGTGAGAGAATAGATTTCAACACTATATCTGACACCATACAGGTGTGTGAGCTGTATACATTTGTTTCAAGCACACTGAAACACACTGCAGTAAATGAAGTGTAAATCACAGTCCACAGACACTGGGACTCGATAGTCCTGCGTCCCATTGTGACATACAGTAGGTACTTGACTCTGAAACCATCATTTGAAAGGGAATAAACAGAGAGAATGTCCATCTCCCTACAATTCCCAACCAAATCTCCAGTACTAATCATCTATTCATTCAAATGTATCAGTTTGGAGAAATTATTTGAGCCTGTTCTGTTCTTTTATAGCGTAAATCAGATTCAATAGACGCTGAGACGAGATAGTCCATAGTCCCGTAACTACTCAGCTCTGAGACCACCATCCGCTGGGCTTGACGAAGCCCGAATGTCCACCTTCCCACAATTCCCAACCAATGTGACTCCAGTAGGTGTTTTCTATTCATTTGAATGTGTTGAAAGTGGGAGAAATTGCTTGAGCTGCGCTGAGAATGATAAAGGTATGAAAGCTCACAGTCCAATATTCTAGAACACTGCTGTGTGTATGTGTACACATTTAGACTATGATAATCCCTTTAAGGGTTGACAGACTGAGAATCCCTTTAAGGGTTGACAGACTGAGAATCCCTTTAAGGGTTGACAGACTGATAATCCCTTTAAGGGTTGACAGACTGATAATCCCTTTAAGGGTTGACAGACTGATAATCCCTTTAAGGGTTGACAGACTGATAATCCCTTTAAGGGTTGACAGACTGAGAATCCCTTTAAGGGTTGACAGACTGATAATCCCTTTAAGGGTTGACAGACTGAGAATCCATTTAAAGGTTGACAGACTGAGAATCCCTTTAAGGGTTGACAGACTGATAATCCCTTTAAGGGTTGACAGACTGAGAATCCATTTAAGGGTTGACAGACTGATAATCGCTTTAAGGGTTGACAGACTGAGAATCCCTTTAAGTGTTGACAGACTGATAATCCCTTTAAGGGTTGACAGACTGAGAATCCATTTAAGTGTTGACAGACTGAAAATCCCTTTAAGGGTTGACAGACTGAGAATCCCTTTAAGTGTTGACAGACTGATAATCCCTTTAAGGGTTGACAGACTGAGAATCCATTTAAGTGTTGACAGACTGAAAATCCCTTTAAGGGTTGACAGACTGAGAATCCCTTTAAGTGTTGACAGACTGATAAACCCTTTAAGTGTTGACAGACTATGATAAACCCTTTAAGTGTTGACAGACTGATAAACCCTTTAAGGGTTGACAGACTGATAAACCCTTTAAGTGTTGACAGACTGATAAACCCTTTAAGTGTTGACAGACTGATAAACCCTTTAAGTGTTGACAGACTGATAAACCCTTTAAGTGTTGACAGACTGATAAACCCTTTAAGTGTTGACAGACTGATAAACCCTTTAAGTGTTGACAGACTGATAAACCCTTTAAGTGTTGACAGACTGATAATCCCTTTAAGTGTTGACAGACTGATAAATCCTTTAAGTGTTGACAGACTGATAAACCCTTTAAGTGTTGACAGACTGATAAATCCTTTAAGTGTTGACAGACTATGTGTGTGTGTGTTTATAGAGACTGACAGGAGAGAGACTGAGCTCATTCCTCTCAGATGAAGAGACTTTCAAAGGGACTCTGTTGCTCTTTGTTCACTTCAATTATCATGAATTCATGAATTAAAACAGCCTGCTTCTCCACGGTGACGAATAAACGGAGAAAAGGGAAACAGTTTTAGTTTCCCCGCGTGCTACTCATCTGATGCCATAGCTGTATCCTTTGCGTTTGACTGCACTAACAACACAGTCATAGAAAGACAACACAAAGGTTATTGTCTTCAGAATGTAATTTAGAGCAGAACACTGTCATATTTGTCTTGAGACATCACTGTATTAGACAAGCATGTTGGTGTGTAGCTCATTTGGTTATTCGGTACGCAGAGTCTCCGTGTTATTTTGGTAACAGAGCTGATCGCGTGGAGTGGAGCGTCACAGCCCTTTTACGCAACGTTCAACATCATACATCAAAACATTTCTTTGTTCCTAAACCTAAAAAAAGAACATGCAACCCCCCCGTATATTACCTTAGACATAACACATCATTTACGTTTATAGACTATTCATGGTTAATAACATAGCCTAGTTTACACCACAAGGTTATCTATATTCAAGACACGACTCCTTTGGAGGAGGGGAGGAAGGGTGGCTCTCGCCAAACAGCGAGACAAATCAATAGACTCATTAATCATGATCCATATTCTCTAGCTACCAGGAGTCACCTTCCAATCAGGGAAGAGAGAGAGCCAGGTGATATCATCCCCATATCCAGTCTCCGGAAGAGTTAGACCAGCCTTTGTTTGAGCTGCAGGGGCGGCTACTGTATTTGGAGAGGAGAGAGCCCTTTGAATTGACTTGAGAGGTGTGAGGGGGGGGGGTCTCACGTCTGCTCCCGCCGCCGCGTCTGATAGGACTACAGCCCAACCCGGTTACCGAGTCAGAAGCGTTTTCTCACAAACAAGTAACGCCCACCCACTGAACCGGGAAAGTCGCTTCAAACCCTACAGCGTTCTTCAGTCTCAAGTCCAATAAACCACCCACCGGAAAGCAACGCTCAGCTCCAGAAAAGATTGATTGAGTGACCGAGAGAGAAGTTTAATGAACAACACAAGGATATTTACACTCCTTTTAACACATTTTGGCAACTTTTGGAAATATTTAGATATTTATTTCTCAGTCAAGAAGCCTATTTTGATTTCTATTTTCTTTATGAGACCGTTTAAGTGTTTGAAAACGTTTGGATGCGTCAAGTTCTGGACAACCTCTTGGAAAATACGCACACTGCATGTTGACGCGTTGGTTGAACAGGTGGCTCGGGTTCGGGTTAAATTGGCCTTTTTTACAATCAACGGGGACAACGGACAGGACGGGCAGACGGGACTTTGTCGAACTTCAGATGCTCCTCACATACCGGACCTGCCAGGTTTAGAGTGCAGGGGACAACGAGGACGGACAGTTGGAAACTTCTCTAAAGGCTGGAAATAAACCGTGCTTTTGTAGTTTGACAGTTAGGAGTTTTTATGACAGCCGCTGGCGTTGACATGGTTGTCGATAGTCCCCGGTTACACGGGGGTAAAGCCCCGGCCTCCACACCGGAGAACGTTGTCCCCGGGAGTAAAGCCCCGGCCTCTACACCGGAGAACGTTGTCCCCGGGAGTAAAGCCCCGGCCTCTACCCCGGAGAACGTTATCCCGGCTTCTCTAGGCAGTCCTGCTGCGGATATCCTCCGTAATTTTTACCACACTAAGCGGGTCGGAAACTACTTGATCGGGAGGAAACTTGGAGAGGGCTCCTTCGCTAAAGTCCGAGAGGGACTTCACGCCATGACTGGAGAGAAGGTAGGACTAGTTGCCCGTTGTTACTGATGCATGAATACTTTTTTTCCATGCATGTGGAATGATTATTTTCAGCAAGGGACGAAAAACACTTAGATTTTTTTTGTCAGGTGACCCATTTTACCAGTCAACTTGATGTGAGGACTTATTCCTGAGTTTGACAACTTTGATAACTGGATTACAATACTATTAAAAACTTAAGACATTTCACATATAAATAGACACTTGACATTACAATGTGATGTTATTGTTATTTTACAATTATATAACTTTAGTTTAGGTCTGATAGGTCTACTATACACTGACTGATAGGTCTACTATACAATGACTGATAGGTCTACTATACACTGACTGATAGGTCTACTATACACTGACTGATAGGTCTACTATACACTGACTGATAGGTCTACTATACACTGACTGATAGGTCTACTATACACTGACTGATAGGTCTACTATATAATGACTGATAGGTCTACTATATAATGACTGATAGGTCTACTATATAATGACTGATAGGTCTACTATATAATGACTGATAGGTCTACTATATAATGACTGATAGGTCTACTATACACTGACTGATAGGTCTACTATACAATGACTGATAGGTCTACTATACACTGTCTGATAGGTCTACTATACACTGACTGATAGGTCTACTATACAATGACTGATAGGTCTACTAGTGACTGATAGGTCTACTATACACTGTCTGATAGGTCTACTATACACTGACTGATAGGTCTACTATACACTGACTGATAGGTCTACTATACACTGACTGATAGGTCTACTATACACTGACTGATAGGTCTACTAGTGACTGATAGGTCTACTATACACTGACTGATAGGTCTACTACAGTGACTGATAGGTCTACTATACACTGACTGATAGGTCTACTATACACTGACTGATAGGTCTACTATACACTGACTGATAGGTCTACTATACACTGACTGATAGGTCCACTATACACTGACTGATAGGTCTACTATACACTGACTGATAGGTCTACTATAGGTCTACACTGACTGATAGGTCTACTATACAATGACTGATAGGTCTACTATACACTGACTGATAGGTCTACTACAGTGACTGATAGGTCTACTATACACTGACTGATAGGTCTACTATACACTGACTGATAGGTCTACTATACACTGACTGATAGGTCTACTATACACTGACTGATAGGTCTACTATACACTGACTGATAGGTCTACTATACACTGACTGATAGGTCTACTATACACTGACTGATAGGTCTACTATACACTGACTGATAGGTCTACTATACACTGACTGATAGGTCTACTATACACTGACTGATAGGTCTACTATACACTGACTGATAGGTCTACTATACACTGACTGATAGGTCTACTATACAATGACTGATAGGTCTACTATACACTGACTGATAGGTCTACTATACACTGACTGATAGGTCTACTATACACTGACTGATAGGTCTACTATACACTGACTGATAGGTCTACTATACACTGACTGATAGGTCTACTATATAATGACTGATAGGTCTACTATACACTGACTGATAGGTCTACTATATACTGACTGATAGGTCTACTATATAATGACTGATAGGTCTACTATATAATGACTGATAGGTCTACTATACACTGACTGATAGGTCTACTATATAATGACTGATAGGTCTACTATACACTGACTGATAGGTCTACTATATAATGACTGATAGGTCTACTATACACTGACTGATAGGTCTACTATACACTGACTGATAGGTCTACTATACACTGACTGATAGGTCTACTATACAATGACTGATAGGTCTACTATACACTGACTGATAGGTCTACTATATAATGACTGATAGGTCTTGTAGTGACTGATAGGTCTACTAGTGACTGATAGGTCTACTATATAATGACTGATAGGTCTACTATACACTGACTGATAGGTCTACTATATAATGACTGATAGGTCTCCTAGTGACTGATAGGTCTACTAGTGACTGATAGGTCTACTAGTGACTGATACGTCTACTATATAATGACTGATAGGTCTTGTAGTGACTGATAGGTCTACTAGTGACTGATAGGTCGAATATATAATAACACATGTACTGGTGGATAGCCTTTAATCTGAGCTGTTAATAACACATCTTAATGTTATCATCTCTGTTTAATGTTATCATCGCTGTTTAATCTGAGCTGTTAATAACACACCTCAATGTTATCATCACTGTTTAATGTTATCATCGCTGTTTAATCTGAGCTGTTAATAACACACCTCAATGTTATCATCACTGTTTAATGTTATCATGGCTGTTTAAGGTTATCATCGCTGTTTAATCTGAGCTGTTAATAACACACTTTAATGTTATCATCGCTGTTTAATCTGAGCTGTTAATAACACATCTTAATGTTATCATCGCTGTTTAATGTTATCATCGCTGTTTAATCTGAGCTGTTAATAACACACCTTAATGTTATCATCGCTGTTTAATCTGAGCTGTTAATAACACACGTTAATGTTATCATCGCTGTTTAATCTGAGCTGTTAATAACACACCTTAATGTTATCATCGCTGTTTAATCTGAGCTGTTAATAACACATCTTAATGTTATCATCGCTGTTTAATCTGAGCTGTTAATAACACATCTTAATGTTATCATCGCTGTTTAATGTTATCATCACTGTTTAAGGTTATCATCGCTGTTTAATCTGAGCTGTTAATAACACACCTTAATGTTATCATCACTGTTTAATGTTATCATCGCTGTTTAATCTGAGCTGTTAATAACACACCTTAATGTTATCATCACTGTTTAATGTTATCATTATGAATAGGCTCTTATAGTGCCAGGTGTGGATGGCCAACCAACACAGTGAGAGAGAGAGAGATACGCACGCACGCACACACACACACACACTCCTTCCCAAAACCCATCTTGACTATTGTCAATATTTACTGCAGTGTGTGTTCTGTACCACGTGCAGGGTAGTGGCTGTGAAGAGGTCTCTTCAGTAGCTTTGCTCAAACATACAGACTGTTCTGCTGTCTAGTAGTGACCTCACCCCAACTCCACTGTGTGTCTGTCTCTCTCTCTGTGTCTCTCTGTGTGTGTCAGGGTCTCTCTCTGTCTCTGTCTCTCTCTGTGAGGGTCTCTCTGTGTGTTTCTCTCTCTGTGTGTGTCTCTCTCTGTGTCTCTCAATTTAAGGGGCTTTATTGGCATGGGAAACTTGTGTTAACATTGCCAATGCAAGTGAGGTAGATAATAAACAAAAGTGAAATAAACAATAAAAATGAACATTAAACATTACACATACAGAAATGTCAAAACAATAAAGACATTTCAAACATAAATATGGGTTGAATTTACAATGGTGTTTGTTCTACCACAATGGTGTTTGTTCTACCAATGGTGTTTGTTCTACCAATGGTGTTTGTTCTACCACAATGGTGTTTGTTCAACCACAATGGTGTTTGTTCTACCAATGGTGTTTGTTCTACCACAATGGTGTTTGTTCAACCACAATGGTGTTTGTTCTACCAATGGTGTTTGTTCTACCAATGGTGTTTGTTCTACCAATGGTGTTTGTTCTACCACAATGGTGTTTGTTCTACCAATGGTGTTTGTTCTACCAATGGTGTTTGTTCTACCAATGGTGTTTGTTCTACCAATGGTGTTTGTTCTACCACAATGGTGTTTGTTCTACCAATGGTGTTTGTTCTACCAATGGTGTTTGTTCTACCAATGGTGTTTGTTCTACCACAATGGTGTTTGTTCTACCACAATGGTGTTTGTTCTACCAATGGTGTTTGTTCTACCACAATGGTGTTTGTTCTACCACAATGGTGTTTGTTCTACCAATGGTGTTTGTTCTACCACAATGGTGTTTGTTCTACCACAATGGTGTTTGTTCTACCACAATGGTGTTTGTTCTACCAATGGTGTTTGTTCTACCACAATGGTGTTTGTTCTACCAATGGTGTTTGTTCTACCACAATGGTGTTTGTTCTACCAATGGTGTTTGTTCTACCACAATGGTGTTTGTTCTACCACAATGGTGTTTGTTCTACCAATGGTGTTTGTTCTACCAATGGTGTTTGTTCTACCACAATGGTGTTTGTTCTACCAATGGTGTTTGTTCTACCAATGGTGTTTGTTCTACCAATGGTGTTTGTTCTACCACAATGGTGTTTGTTCTACCACAATGGTGTTTGTTCTACCACAATGGTGTTTGTTCTACCAATGGTGTTTGTTCTACCAATGGTGTTTGTTCTACCAATGGTGTTTGTTCTACCAATGGTGTTTGTTCTACCAATGGTGTTTGTTCTACCAATGGTGTTTGTTCTACCAATGGTGTTTGTTCTACCAATGGTTGCCCTTTTCTTTTCAATTGCAACAGTTTGTTAAAAATAAGTCCTAGGTTATTTGCCCATATCGTGCAGCCCTACCTGGCTGTGGGGAAATTATCTTTACTGAGCAGTAGTGTAAAGTACTTAAGTAAAAATACTTTCAAGTACCACTTAATTTGTTTTGTTGGTATCTGTACTTTAATTTACTGTTGTTTATTTTTTATTTTTGACTACTTTTATTCACTACATTCCTAAAGAAAATACTGTACTTTCTACTCCATACATTCTCTCTGACAAACAGAGTTACTCCTTAGATTTTGACACACTTATCAAGAGAACATCCCTGGTCATTCCTACTGCCTCTGATCTGGTGGACTCACTAAACAGAGAACATCTCTGGTCATCCCAACTGCCTCTGATCTGGAGGACTCACTAAACAGAGAACATCCCTGGTCATCCCTACTGCCTCTGATCTGGAGGACTCACTAAACAGAGAACATCCCTGGTCATCCCTACTGCCTCTGATCCCAAGGCCTCACTAAACAGAGAACATCCCTGGTCATCCCTACTGCCTCTGATCTGGAGGACTCACTAAACAGAGAACATCCCTGGTCATCCCTACTGCCTCTGATCTGGAGGACTCACTAAACAGAGAACATCCCTGGTCATCCCTACTGCCTCTGATCTGGAGGACTCACTAAACAGAGAACATCCCTGGTCATCCACACTGCCTCTGATCTGGAGGACTCACTAAACAGAGAACATCCCTGGTCCTCCCTACTGCCTCTGATCTGGAGGACTCACTAAACAGAGAACATCCCTGGTCATCCCTACTGCCTCTGATCCCAAGGCCTCACTAAACAGAGAACATCCCTGGTCATCCCTACTGCCTCTGATCTGGAGGACTCACTAAACAGAGAACATCCCTGGTCATCCCTACTGCCTCTGATCTGGAGGACTCACTAAACAGAGAACATCCCTGGTCATCCCTACTGCCTCTGATCTGGAGGACTCACTAAACAGAGAACATCCCTGGTCATCCCTACTGCCTCTGACCTGGAGGACCCACTAAACAGAGAACATCCCTGGTCATCCCTACTGTCTCTGATCTGGCGGACTCACTAAACACAAATGCTTTGTTTGTAAATTGTGTCTAAATGTTGGAGTGTTCCCTGGTTATCCATAAATAAAGAAAAAAATAAAATGGCGCCATCTGGTTTACTTAATATAAGGAATTTGAAATTATTCAAAATTTTACTTTTGATACTTAAGTACATTTAAAACCAAATACTTTTTAGACTTTTACTCAAGTAGTATTTTACTGGATGACTTTCACTTTTACTTGAGTCATTTTCTTTTCACGTGTCTTTACTTTTACTCAAGACAATTGGGTACTTTTTCCACCACTGGCCCTACTACAAACAGATCTGGGACCAGGCTAAGTTAAAGCCTGGTTGGGTACTTTTTCCACCACTGTCAATTGAGTGCAGGAAATGATAAAATATCTGAAATGAGTTTTGGTTGAAGTTGAACAGTATAAACCAATCAGAATGGAGAAAGACACTGAAGTCACTTAGAATGTTGCCACCCTGGGATCACTCACTGCTCATAAAGCACCCTGGGATCACTCACTACTCATAAAGCACCCTGGGATCACTCACTACTCATAAAGCACCCTGGGATCACTACTCACTACTCATAAAGCACCCTGGGATCACTCACTACTCATAAAGCACCCTGGGATCACTACTCACTACTCATAAAGCACCCTGGGATCACTACTCATAAAGCACCCTGGGACTACTCATAAAGCACCCTGGGATCACTACTCACTACTCATAAAGCACCCTGGGATCACTCACTACTCATAAAGCACCCTGGGATCACTCACTACTCATAAAGCACCCTGGGATCACTCACTACTCATAAAGCACCCTGGGATCACTACTCACTACTCATAAAGCACCCTGGGATCACTCACTACTCATAAAGCACCCTGGGATCACTCACTACTCATAAAGCACCCTGGGATCACTACTCACTACTCATAAAGCACCCTGGGATCACTACTCACTACTCATAAAGCACCCTGGGATCACTACTCACTACTCATAAAGCACCCTGGGATCACTCACTACTCATAAAGCACCCTGGGATCACTACTCACTACTCATAAAGCACCCTGGGATCACTACTCACTACTCATAAAGCACCCTGGAATCACTCACTACCCATAAAGCACCCTGGGATCACTCACTACTCATAAAGCACCCTGGGATCACTACTCACTACTCATAAAGCACCCTGGGATCACTACTCACTACTCATAAAGCACCCTGGGATCACTCACTACTCATAAAGCACCCTGGGATCACTCACTACTCATAAAGCACCCTGGGATCACTACTCACTACTCATAAAGCACCCTGGGATCACTCACTACTCATAAAGCACCCTGGGATCACTCACTACTCATAAAGCACCCTGGGATCACTCACTACTCATAAAGCACCCTGGGATCACTACTCACTACTCATAAAGCACCCTGGGATCACTACTCACTACTCATAAAGCACCCTGGGATCACTACTCACTACTCATAAAGCACCCTGGGATCACTACTCACTACTCATAAAGCACCCTGGGATCACTACTCACTACTCATAAAGCACCCTGGGATCACTACTCATAAAGCACCCTGGGATCACTACTCACTACTCATAAAGCACCCTGGGATCACTACTCACTACTCATAAAGCACCCTGGGATCACTCACTACTCATAAAGCACCCTGGGATCACTACTCACTACTCATAAAGCACCCTGGGATCACTACTCACTACTCATAAAGCACCCTGGGATCACTACTCACTACTCATAAAGCACCCTGGGATCACTACTCACTACTCATAAAGCACCCTGGGATCACTACTCACTACTCATAAAGCACCCTGGGATCACTACTCACTACTCATAAAGCACCCTGGGATCACTACTCACTACTCATAAAGCACCCTGGGATCACTACTCACTACTCATAAAGCACCCTGGGATCACTACTCACTACTCATAAAGCACCCTGGGATCACTACTCACTACTCATAAAGCACCCTGGGATCACTACTCACTACTCATAAAGCACCCTGGGATCACTACTCACTACTCATAAAGCACCCTGGGATCACTACTCACTACTCATAAAGCACCCTGGGATCACTACTCACTACTCATAAAGCACCCTGGGATCACTACTCACTACTCATAAAGCACCCTGGGATCACTACTCACTACTCATAAAGCACCCTGGGATCACTACATAAAGCACCCTACTCATAAAGCACCCTGGGATCACTCACTACTCATAAAGCACCCTGGGATCACTCACTACTCATAAAGCACCCTGGGATCACTACTCACTACTCATAAAGCACCCTGGGATCACTACTCACTACTCATAAAGCACCCTGGGATCACTCACTACTCATAAAGCACCCTGGGATCACTCACTACTCATAAAGCACCCTGGGATCACTCACTACTCATAAAACACCCTGGGATCACTACTCACTACTCATAAAGGACCCTGGAATCACTCACTAACCATAAAGCACCCTGGGACCACTCACCATAAAGCACCCTGGGATCACTCACTACTCATAAAGCACCCTGGGATCACTCACTACTCATAAAGCACCCTGGGATCACTCACTACTCATAAAGCACCCTGGGATCACTCACTACTCATAAAGCACCCTGGGATCACTACTCACTACATACAGCACCCTGGGATCACTCACTACCATAAAGCACCCTGGGATTACTACTACTCATAAAGCACCCTGGGATCACTCACTCACTACTCATAAAGCACCCTGGGATCACTACTCACTACTCATAAAGCACCCTGGGATCACTACTCACTACTCATAAAACCCTGGGATCACCCTGGGATCACTACTCACTACTCATAAAGCACCCTGGGATCACTACTCACTACTCATAAAGCACCTGGGATCACCACTGCTCATAAAGCACCCTGGGATCACTACTCACTACTCATAAAGCACCCTGGGATCACTACTACCAAAGCACCCTGGGATCACTACTCACTACTCATAAAGCACCCTGGGATCACACTCACTACTCATAAAGCACCCTGGGATCACTACTCACTACTCATAAAGCACCCTGGGATCACACTCACTACTCATAAAGCACCCTGGGATCACTCACTACTCATAAAGCACCCTGGGATCACTCACTACTCATCAAACTACCACTACTCACACCCTGGGATCACTCACTACTCATAAAGCACCCTGGGATCACTACACTACTCATAAAGCACCCTGGGATCACTCACTACTCATAAAGCACCCTGGGATCACTCACTACTCATAAAGCACCCTGGGATCACTATCACTACTCATAAAGCACCCTGGGGATCACTACCACTACTCATAAAGCACCCTGGGATCACTACTCACAAAGCACTACTCATAAAGCACCCTGGGATCACTCACTACTCATAAAGCACCCTGGGATCACTCACTACTCATAAAGCACCCTGGGATCACTCACTACTCATAAAGCACCCTGGGATCACTACTCACTACTCATATAGCACCCTGTATCACTACTCACTACTCATAAAGCACCCCAGGATCACTACTCACGACTCATAAAGCACCCTGGGATCACGCACTACTCATAAAGCACCCTGGGATAACTACTCACTACTCATAAAGCTCCCTGGGATCACTCACTGCTTATAAAGCACCCTGGGATCACTACTCACTACTCATAAAGCACCCTGGGATCACTCACTACTCATAAAGCACCCTGGGATCACTCACTACTCATAAAGCACCCTGGGATCACTCACTACTCATACAGCACCCTGGGATCACTGCTCACTACTCATAAAGCACCCTGGGATCACTACTCAATACTCATAAAGCACCCTGGGATCATCACTACTCAGCACCCTGGGATCACTACCACACTCATAAAGCACCCTGGGATCACTACTCACAAAGCACCCTGGGATCACTACTCATAAAGCACCCTGACTCACTTACCATAAAGCACCCTCATACTACTCATAAAGCACCCCGGGATCACTACTCACGACTCATAAAGTACCCTGGGATCACTCACTACTCATAAAGCACCCTGGGATAACTACTCACTACTCATAAAACATCCTGGGATCACCACTCACTACTCATAAAGCACCCTGGGATCACTACTCACTACTCATAAAGCACCCTGGGATCACTACTCACTACTCATAAAGCACCCTGGGATCACTACTCACTACTCATAAAGCACCCTGGGATCACTACTCACTACTCATAAAGCACCCTGGGATCACTACTCACTACTCATAAAGCACCCTGGGATCACTACTCATAAAGCACCCTGGGATCACTACTCATAAAGCACCCTGGGATCACTACTCACTACTCATGAAGCACCCTGGGATCACTACTCACTACTCACAAATCACCCTGGGATCACTACTCACTAAGCACCCTGGGATCACTACTCACTACTCATAGAGCACCCTGGGATCACTACTCACTACCCATAGAGCACCCTGAGATCACTACTCACTACTCATAAAGCACCCTGAGATCCCTACTCACTACTCATAAAGCACCCTGGGATCACTACTCACTACTCATAAAGCACCCTGGGATCACTACTCATCACTCACTACTCACTAAAGCACCCTGGGATCACTCACTCACTCATAAAGCACCCTGGGATCACTACTCACTACTCATAAAGCACCCTGGGATCACTACTCACTACTCATAAAGCACCCTGGGATCACTACTCACTACTCATAAAGCACCCTGGGATCACTACTCATAAAGCACCCTGGGATCACTACTCACTACTCATAAAGCACCCTGGGATCACTACTACCTGGGATCACTACTCACTACTCATAAAGCACCCTGGGATCACTCACTACTCATAAAGCACCCTGGGATCACTCACTACTCATAAACCCTGGGATCACTACTCACTCACTCATAAAGCACCCTGGGATCACTCACTACTCACTACTCACTAAGCACCCTGGGCTACTCACTACTTAAAGCACCCTGGGATCACACTACTCACTACTCATAAAGCACCCTGGGATCACTACTCACTACTCATAAAGCACCTGGGATCACTACTCACTACTCATCATAAAGCACCCTGGGATCACTACTCACTACTCACACTCATAAAGCACCCTGGGATCACTACTCACTACTCATAAAAGCACCCTGGGATCACTACTCACTACTCATAAAGCACCCTGGGACCACTACTCACTACCATAAAGCACCCCGGATCACTACTCACTACTCATAAAAGCACCTACTGGGATCACTCACTACTCATAAAGCACCCTGGGATCACTCACTACTCATAAAAGCACCCTGGGATCACTCACTACTCATAAAGCACCCTGGGATTCTCATAAAGCACCCTGGGATCACACTCACTACTCATAAAGCACCCTGGGATCACTACTCACTACTCATAAAGCACCCTGGGATCACTACTCACTACTCATAAAGCACCCTGGGATCACTACTCACTACATCAAAGCACCCTGGGATCACTCACTCACTCATAAAGCACTCCTGGGATCACTACTCACTGCTCATAAGCACCCTGGGACCTCTGCCACTCCACCAGCACCTGGGATCACTACTCACTACTCATAAAGCACCCTGGGATCACTACTCACTCTCATAAAGCACTGGGATCACACCACCTACTCATAAAGCACTCCTGGGATCACTGCTCACTACTCATAAAGCACCCTGGGATCACTACCTCACCCCTCATAAAGCACCCTGGGATCACTGCCACTACTCATAAAGCACCCTGGGATCACTCACTCACTACTCATAAAGCACCCTGGGATCACTCACTGCTCATAAAGCACCTGGATCACTCTACTACTCATAAAGCACCCTGGGATCACTACTCACTACTCATGCCAGCACCTGGGATCACTACTCACTACTCACAGCACTCCTGGGATCACTGCTCACTACTCATAAAGCACCCTGGGATCACTACTCCTCCTCACCGCTTCCCTGGGTCTGCCTGCCTGCCAAGCTTCCCTGGGATCACTACCCACCACTCATGAAAGCACTGGGATCACTACTCACTACTCATAAAGCACCTGGATCACCTGCTGCAGCTGGGATCACTACTCACTTCTCATAAAGCACCCTGGGGATCACTCACTACTCATAAAGCTAATCCTGGGATCACCACTGCCTCATGCAAAGCACCCTGGGATTCACTCACTACTCTATGCAAAGCACCCTGGGATCACTACT
>NW_024608085.1:0-48165 GCF_018296145.1 Oncorhynchus tshawytscha
GTCAAGCTTATAGAGACATACCCCAAGAGACTTGCAGTTGTAATTGCTGCAAAGGTGACTCTGCAAAGTATTGACTTTGGGGGTGAATAAGTTTTCAGTTTTTTTGTCTTATTTATTTTTTGTTTCATAATAAAAATATTTAGCATCTTCAAAGTGGTAGGCATGTTGTGTAAATCAAATTATACAAACCCCCAAAAATCTATTTTAATTCCAGGTTGTAAGGCAACAAAATAGGAAAAATGCCAAGGGGGTGAATACTTTCGCAAGCCACTGTATATACTGTATATGTAATATATATTTAAAATACTTTCCTTTATTGTTTTCCCCTAACCCTACCACCCTCCCCTAATTGGAGTAAAGGAATGGACAGCAACACTTAGGCTTCTACTTCCAGCTTATACTGTACATACTATATACATTATACGGACACAGTATATTTGACATTATCTTTTGTTTGTTTTTAGTCCCATCCTCAACCCCTCCCATCTATCTCTGAACACCATCCAGTCCCATCCTTCAGCTACCCTCAACCCCTCCCATCTATATCTGAACACCATCCAGTCCCATCCTTCAGCTACCCTCAACCCCTCCCCTCTATCTCTGAACACCATCCAGTCCCATCCTTCAGCTACCCTCAACCCCTCCCATCTATATCTGAACACCATCCAGTCCCATCCTTCAGCTACCCTCAACCCCTCCCTCTATCTCTGAACACCATCCAGTCCCATCCTTCAGCTACCCTCAACCCCTCCCATCTATCTCTGAACACCATCCAGTCCCATCCTTCAGCTACCCTCAACCCCTCCCATCTATCTCTGAACACCATCCAGTCCCATCCTTCAGCTACCCTCAACCCCTCCCATCTATCTCTGAACACCATCCAGTCCCATCCTTCAGCTACCCTCAACCCCTCCCATCTATCTCTGAACACCATCCAGTCCCATCCTTCAGCTACCCTCAACCCCTCCCATCTATCTCTGAACACCATCCAGTCCCATCCTTCAGCTACCCTCAACCCCTCCCATCTATCTCTGAACATCATCCAGTCCCATCCTTCAGCTACCCTCAACCCCTCCCATCTATCTCTGAACACCATCCAGTCCCATCCTTCAGCTACCCTCAACCCCTCCCATCTATCTCTGAACACCATCCAGTCCCATCCTTCAGCTACCCTCAACCCCTCCCATCTATCTCTGAACACCATCCAGTCCCATCATTCAGCTACCCTCAACCCCTCCCATCTATCTCTGAACACCATCCAGTCCCATCCTTCAGCTACCCTCAACCCCTCCCATCTATCTCCACTTTTCATTTTTAGCTGCCATATATTTTTCAACTGTGCTGTGATGTTTCATTAAAGTCCTGAACTTTTCTATTCTCATAGTTTCTACAGATTAAAGATAAACTCTTTTGCTAATAGTATTATTATATTAGTGATCGAAGGTGCTATTTGCAGAGTTATCTCCAGGTAAAGCTTGCAATTATTTTGCCATTCCTGAATCTGCGACCAAAAAATAGCTACGTATGGACAGTACCAAAACAAATGATCTAATGATTCTGTATCTTCACAGCAAAATCTGCAGAGCTAGGAAGGTTGTATCCCACATATATATAACATTCTATTGGTTGCAGAAATGTTGTATAATCATTTTCATTGAAAAACTATTTTAAGTTTTGAATCTGGCATCATTTGTGTATCAGTTCATAAACCATATGCCATGGAATCAGAATATGGTATGTTGACGTCTATATTGCACAGCTGTCCATTTTTTGATCCTTAAATGAAACTGGTATTTATTTTACCAATTTAGGTCTTTAATGCAGGGCTGACAGACAAGCTCCTTACTTTCTCTCCCTTCACTATCCTCTTTCATTTTTGCGGTAATGCTGCAATTAGTTGGTTGTAATTTTGGGTAGAGCAGACATTTCCATATATTTTTGTTAGCTGCATGTGTGACATAACACCACCAGTCATATTTATGATATAATTTACAAAGATTATACCACACAAAATATTTAAAAAATCTCCAAAAATAACGTTTTTTAAATTAAAATCAATTAGTATATTTGGCTTTAACCATAATATTTGTTGTGATGTTACACTGAGTGTTTGAAAAATACAATCTATTGGAGAGAGAAGAAAAATACTGAAAGGCTCAAATCCAGTAAAACCGTAAGTAAATAAGCACATTGGACACCAAAAATAATAGTCTGTTCTTATATTTTGTTGACTGAGACTGTCCACTGATCGTAAAGACCTCCTGTCACGCCCTGGTCAAAGTATTTTGTGTTCATCTTTATGTATTTGGTCAGGCCAGGGTGTGGCATGGGGTTTTGGTAATTGTGGTGTGTTTGTCTTGGGGTTTTGGTGGTGGTATTGGGATTGTAGCTTAGTGGGTTGTCTAGCAAAGTCTATGGCTGTCTGGAGTGGTTCTCAATCAGAGGCAGATGCTTATCGTTGTCTCTGATTGGGAACCATATTTAGGCAGCCATATTCTTTGAGTTTGTCGTGGGTGATTGTCCTTAGTGTCTTACTTGTACTCTCTGTTAGTTTGCACTAGATAGGCTGTTTTCGGTTTTCATTTACGTTTATTGTTTTGTAGTGTTTAGTGTTTAGTCGTGTTTACGTTTTTGTTTAATAAATATGGATCGCAATCGACACGCTGCAGTTTGGTCCGACTCTCTTTCATCACCACTAGAAAACCGTTACAGAATCACCCACCACCAACGGACCAAGCGGCGTGTCAACAGGCAGGAGCAGCCGAAAAGGAGATGCTCACCAAGGATTTCTGGTCATGGGAGGAGATCTTCGACGGGAGAGGACCCTGGGCTAAACCAGGGAGTGTAGCCGCCCAAAGGAGCAACAGGAGAAGAGGCAACAGAGGCAGCAGCAGCAGGAGCAGCAGCAGCTACAGTGGGAGAGGTTGCACCACCTGGAGTTATGGACATGGGAGGAGGAATTGGACGGTAAAGGACCCTGGAATGAGCCTGGAGATTATTGTCGCCCCAAAGCCGAGCTGGAGGCAGCAAAAGCAGAGAGGCGGCATTATGAGGAGCTAGCACGGCAGAGCGGATGGAAGCCCGAGAGTCAGCCCCAAAAATTTCTTGGGGGGCTTACAGGGAGTATGGCTATGCCAGGTAGGAGACCTGCGCAAACTCCCTGTGCTTACCGGGGGCTGGAGAGACCGGGCAGGCACCGTGTTATGCTGTGGAGCGCACGGTGTCTCCAGTGCGGGTGCACAGCCCGGTTCGGTATATTCCAGCTCCGCGTATCGGCCGGGCTAGATTGAGCGTCGAGCCAAATGCCATGAAGCCGGCTCTACGCATCTGGTCCCCAGTGCGTCTCCTTGGGCCGGCTTACATGGTACCAGCCTTGCGCTCGGTGTCTCCGGTTCGCCTGCATAGCCCAGTGCAGGCTATTCCACCTCGCCGCACTGGCAGGGCAACCGGGAGCATTCAACCAGGTAAGGTTGGGCAGGCTCGGTGCTCAAGAGCCCCAGTGCGCCTGCACGGTCCGGTCTATCCAGTACCACCTCCACACCCCAGCCCTCCGGTAGCAGCTCCCCGCACCAGGCTTCCTGTGCGTGTCCTCGATCCAGTACCACCAGTTCCAGCACCACGCACCAGGCCTTCAGTGTGCCTCGCCTGTTCAGCGCAGCCAGCGCTTTTCTCCTCTCCTGCGCTGCTGGAGTCTCCCGCCTGTTTAGCGCAGCCAGAGCCTTCCTCCTCTACAGCGCTGCCGGAGCCTCCCGCCTGTTTAGCGCAGCCAGAGCCTTCCTCCGACACAGCGCTGCAGGAGTCTCCCGCCTGTTCAGCGCAGCCAGAGCTGCCAGTCTGCATGAAGCAGCCAGAGCTGTCAGTCTGCATGGAGCAGTCAGAGCTGTCAGTCTGCATGGAGCAGCCAGAGCTGTCAGTCTGCATGAAGCAGCCAGTCTACATGGAGCAGCCAGAGCTGTCAGTCTGCATGGAGGAGCCAGAGCTGTCAGTCTACAGGAAGCAGCCCGAGCTGCCAGTCTGCATGAAGCAGTCAGTCTACATGGAGCAGCCAGAGCTGTCAGTCCGCATGGAGCAGCCAGAGCTGTCAGTCTACATGAAGCAGCCCGAGCTGCCAGTCTGCATGAAGCAGCCAGTCTACATGGAGCAGCCAGAGCTGCCAGTCTGCATGAAGGAGCCAGTCTACATGGAGCAGCCAGAGCTGCCAGTCTGCATGAAGCAGCCAGTCTACATGGAGCAGCCAGAGCTGTCAGTCTACATGAAGCAGCCCGAGCTGCCAGTCTGCATGAAGCAGCCAGTCTACATGGAGCAGCCAGAGCTGTCAGTCCGCATGGAGCAGCCAGAGCTGTCAGTCTGCATGGAGCAGCCAGAGCTGTCAGTCTGCATGGAGCAGCCAGAGCTGTCAGTCCGCATGGAGCAGCCAGAGCTGTCAGTCTACATGAAGCAGCCCGAGCTGCCAGTCTGCATGAAGCAGCCAGTCTACATAGAGCAGCCAGAGCTGCCAGTCTGCATGAAGGAGCCAGAGCTGTCAGTCTACAGGAAGCAGCCCGAGCTGCCAGTCTGCATGAAGCAGTCAGTCTACATGGAGCAGCCAGAGCTGTCAGTCCGCATGGAGCAGCCAGAGCTGTCAGTCTACATGAAGCAGCCCGAGCTGCCAGTCTGCATGAAGCAGCCAGTCTACATGGAGCAGCCAGAGCTGTCAGTCTGCATGAAGCAGCCAGAGCTGTCAGTCTGCATGGAGCAGCCAGTCTGCATGGAGCAGCCAGTCTGCACGGAGCTGTCAGTCTGCACGGAGCTGTCAGTCTGCACGGAGCTGTCAGTCTGTAAGGAGCTGCCAGTCTGCAAGGAGCTGCCAGTCAGCACGGAGCCGCCAGAGCGGTCAGTCTGTAAGAAGCCGCCAGAGCTGTCAGCCTATATGGAGCAGCTAGTGCCGCCAGTCTGCCCAGCGCCGCCAGTGCCCCCAGTCTGCCCAGCATCGCCAGTCTGCCCAGCATCGCCAGTCTGCCCAGCACCGCCAGTCTGCCCAGCGTCGTCAGTCTGCCCAGCGTCGTCAGTCTGCCCAGCACCGCCAGTCTGCCCAGCATCGCCAGTCTGCCCAGCATCGCCAGTCTTCCAGATCTGCCAGTCAGCCAGACTCTTCCAGATCTGCCAGTCAGCCAGACTCTTCCAGATCTGCCAGTCAGCCAGACTCTTCCAGATCTGCCAGTCAACCAGACTCTTCCAGATCTGCCAGTCAACCAGACTCTTCCAGATCTGCCAGTCAACCAGACTCTTCCAGATCTGCCAGTCAACCAGACTCTTCCAGATCCGCCAGTCAGCCAGGATCTGCCAGTCAGCCAGGATCTGCTGAAACCACCAGCCAGCCAGGAGCTGGTAGAGATATCTACCTGCCTGAGCTTCCTCTCACTCCTGAGCTTCCTCTCACTCCTGAGCTTCCTCTCACTCCTGAGCTTCCTCTCACTCCTGAGCTTCCTCTCACTCCTGAGCTTCCTCTCACTCCTGAGCTTCCTCTCACTCCTGAGCTTCCTCTCACTCCTGAGCTTCCTCTCACTCCTGAGCTTTCTCTCACTCCCGAGCTTCCCCTCAGTCCCGAGCTGCCTCGGTCCCGAGCTGTCCTTCAGTCCCGATCTGCTCCTCAGTCCAGTGGGGTTCTGGGTGAGGACTACTAGGCCATGGTCGGCGGCGAGGGTGGACTATCCAGGGACGAAGGAGAGGGGACTAAGACATTAAAGGAGTGGGGTCCACGCCCCGCGCCGGAGCCGCCACCATGGACAGACGCCCACCCGGACCCTCCCTATTGTTTTGAGGTGCGTTCGGGAGTCCGCACCTTAGGGGGGTTCTGTCACGCCCTGGTCAAAGTATTTTGTGTTCATCTTTATGTATTTGGTCAGGCCAGGGTGTGGCATGGGGTTTTGGTAATTGTGGTGTGTTTGTCTTGGGGTTTTGGTGGTGGTATTGGGATTGTAGCTTAGTGGGTTGTCTAGCAAAGTCTATGGCTGTCTGGAGTGGTTCTCAATCAGAGGCAGATGCTTATCGTTGTCTCTGATTGGGAACCATATTTAGGCAGCCATATTCTTTGAGTTTGTCGTGGGTGATTGTCCTTAGTGTCTTACTTGTACTCTCTGTTAGTTTGCACTAGATAGGCTGTTTTCGGTTTTCATTTACGTTTATTGTTTTGTAGTGTTTAGTGTTTAGTCGTGTTTACGTTTTTGTTTAATAAATATGGATCGCAATCGACACGCTGCAGTTTGGTCCGACTCTCTTTCATCACCACTAGAAAACCGTTACACCTCCTGCCTTCTCCGTCTACTCTGATAGCGAGTGTACCGCAGCATTAACCTTAATGAGTACAGCAGCACAAGTCTTACATTTGTGTTCTTTGTGTTGTTTATACAACTGGTACACAGGTGGGAAAGTTATGAAATGGGATTCTCTGAGCAAAATGTTACTGTAAAGAAATGAACTGTGTCCTTTTCCAAAGGTCAAATGCAGAAACACAGAACCAGGTGGGTGTAGTTTTTCCCCAAATGCTCCCATTCCTCAGTCTTGTGGACCCTCCCTCCGGCCCAAGTTATACAAGAGGATAATACAGTCCTGGCTACAGCACAGAGCCAACTCTCTCCCTCTTAGCAACCCAAGAGAGTCCAAAACGACCTAACTTAACAGACCGATTTGAACAGTTACAAAGCACAGTTGATAAGGCGGCATATAGCCTAGCGGATAAGTGTGTTGGGCTAGTAACCGAAAGGTTATTGGTTTGAATCCTCAAGCCGACTAGGTGAAAAATCTTTTGATGTGCTCTTAAGCAAGGCACATAACTCACATAACTCCTGTAAGTCCCTCTGGATAACAGTGTCTGCTAAATGACTATTTTATATTTTTTGTATTTTTTAACACACTAATATGGAGGGAGAGGGTTGTAAACTCACTGCCTCAGCGTGAGATCACTCTGTAGGTAGGTGCTGCTGGTAAGAAAGTCTTAAAAAGTTAGTATTTGAAGGAAGCCAGGTACGTATGATGCAGACGGTGTTTGTGAGCTGTAATGATATTATTTTCCGTTTTCTGCTCAATACCTTGTTTTGTTTTTTTCATGTTTCTTATGATTTGACCTTTTGAACCCCAATGTTTTTCTTTCTTTTGTATCACATCAGTGACAGAGAGAATTTGTTTTCCGGTACCTTGTTTCAATTTGTGTTTCGCTTCCTCAAACTCTTGTTTTGGAATGAAAACATAATGTATTTTGTTGTTCCTGTCGCTTTAATTTCAAATGTTTTTGTCCCTGATTTGCACAATGTGGAATGCCTTTTTCTATGAATTCATGTTTTTCATTTTATCTCATTAAAGCACTATGACAGATGAATTACATTAGTAATTACATAATAATGAACTGGGCTTGTCACCAATGATTCAGTGAATAATACTGTATTATTCTATTCACACGGAGGAGTGATGGTAGAATAAGAGGGATCTTGACTTGAATAGAAAGGGTGTCATCTATGTCCTCTTGTCTGCCTGACGTGGGGATGAGAAGTGAAACATTGTATCACTTCACTCTGCTAGTTGTAAGAGCTCTGTGCATATTAGAATGCCTAGGCTTTGATTTTGATTTAGAAGTACACAGATGTGTAGTATTTAATATGTTTTGGAAGACCAATCCACGCCAAAACCCAGCCGCTGTGTTGAATCGCTTTTATACAATTACAAATAAACCCAGACGCCCTTTATTTTTCATCCTTAAATCGATAGTGATAGTGTGCAGTGCAGGCCTGGACAGCCTAATATCAGATAGCTAGTTCCCTTGGTATCACACACGGGGCTGATAACTGACAGACCCCTTGGTGTGAGTCCGTGACATAGTCCCAGCTGTCAAAAGAACTGGCCCAGTATCTCACAAGAGGCAGCCATTTTGTTTCATTATTACGCACGGTGTGTCATCCAGTGCCCCTTAATCCTTTATTTTTACATTTGCCTGACAAATCAGTGTTTCCGTTCCTTTACTTTTTGCCTTGAAATGTTTGTCAGTCCATGTTTCCCTTTGAGTTGGGTTTTTCCTTTTGTCATTTTCTTTATCTCTACCATCTTTTTTGTTTGTTGTTTTTCACCCCTTTCCCCCTTCCTTCCTTCCTTCCTTCCTTCCTTCCTTCCTTCCTTCCTTCCTTCCTTCCTTCCTTCCTTCCTTCCTTCCTTCCTTCCTTCCTTCCTTCCTTCCTTCCTCCCTCCCTTCCTTCCTTCCTTCCTTCCTTCCTCCCTTCCTTCCTTCCTTCCTTCCTTCCTTCCTCCCACCTGACCAGAGCCCTCAGCCCCCCCTCAAGATGTTAAGTGCAGCAGCTCCAGCTCCACCTCCCTGCTGGTAAGTTGGCGCCCCCCACCTGTGGAGAGCCAGAATGGCGCCCTGGCGGGGTACCTAGTGCGCTACCAGGTGGTGGGAGCCTCCGTTGAGGGTGGCAGTGCCGGGGAGCCCATGGAGGAGCCAGCCGTGCTGCCCAGTGATGGGAAGGTGCTGCTGCAGAAGCTGGAGAAGTGGACCCAGTACAGCGTCACCCTGGCCGCCTTCACTGAGATTGGGTCAGGCCCAGAGAGCGAGCCCCTGCTGTGCCGCACCGACGAGGATGGTACTTGAGCATGTTCCACCTGAAATACTGACAGTCTGTACACTTGTTATGAGGCAAAAACAATAACTGGGATGTTGACTTACTGTAGATGCACAACAATCTTCTTCTCAGATAATGGGCAATACCTCTACTACGGTATGATAAGGGTAGTAGCAGTAGTCAGCCATAAAATAACAATATGATGCCCATACAATAGCTTTTCCATATCCCTAAACAAAGGATAAATTCATACTTTCAATAACTTAGCTCAGTGGTTCAAATCAAGGACCCCCAGACATAATCGTTTAAATAAACATAGACAATACCCTTGGGAAATTGCAGCGTCATTGTTAAACCATTTCACCTCCCCTTCTACATGGAATTTATGATATAGCCGCCCCCATCTCATCTCCTTCTTCCTCTAGTCTATGGTGTTCAGCCATAAATGGATATGAGCACGCCACACCTCAGGCATTCATACGGTTGACCCTGTGTCACAGCACAGCCCACTGATGGGAGGCTACTCAGCCAACTGATGGCTCGCCATCTCCCACAATACAACAGTGCAAATGGGCCACAGTTTTATTAACCAGGAGCCCATTTATCTCTGAAGGCCAGTGCGATGCACAGTAAAAGGCAGGACGCCAAGACCTCACATAAAGGCTTTCCATTATGTCTGAGAGACAGGTGGTTCAACTGGAGACGTATTGGGAGGTCTGGCTGTGAGGGAGGGATGATGGCATTTTGTTGGCAGTAGCAGGTGTTGTTGTGTAGTGCAGTATTGTGTGCTTGAAAGTTTTGTCCCTATAGTGTGTTGTTGGGGTGAGGAGGAGGTCACAGTTGATGTCTGCCAGTTTATCTGTCTGTCAGGGGAATAGCTCTTGTAGTTTTGCCAGATAGATAACCTATACATACAATATGAGTGTACTATTCTGCAGCAGTGTTTTAACAGAGACACTATCTTGTTTTTTAACCCACAGTTCCCGGAGCTCCTCCTAGGCGGGTCGAGGTGGAGGTGCTCAACTCCACGGCGCTCAAGGTCATGTGGCGCTCCCTGTCGCCGGGCGACAGCACGGCCAGATCCGTGGTTACCAGGTGCACTATGTGCGTGTGGAGAACGGGAGTCGCGCGGCCTGCCCCTCATCAAGGACGTCATGCTTGCCGATGCCCAGGTATACCTAGCCCCCATTGGTCCACCAATCAAGCAATTCATTTGACCAAGCTGGCCTATGGGGTGCCACTATCTAATGACAAAATGGCACCGATAGATAGGGCAGTCGTGCTTCCAGCACCTAGGCAACTTTGCAGTATTTAGTTTAACAAGTATTTCGCTACACCTGCAATAACATCTGCTTAACACGTGTATGTGACCAATAAAATGTGATTTGACTTGATGAGAGCCCATGTGAAGATTAGCTCAAAGCTTACAAATAAAATATGTTTTATAGTGTAATATGAAAGTAATAGAGCGTTCTGTGGTAAATGCTACACATTACTTTTACAATATGTGCTAAAATGAGTACAATATGGCTGCTCTTTCCTCAGGTTTCTCTTTAGTCTCCTTGGTTTTTAATTTCATGTTTCAGCAATATTACTCTCCTCTGCCCACAAAAAAAATTATCGCTCCTTCTTTTTTTTTTTTCACTTCCCTCCTTTTATCAGTGCTGAATGACCCCCTTAATCTCAGTTACCCAGATGTCAAATTCTGTCACGAAAGGTTGTCATTTCCTGTTGTACTTCTGGGGGATTGCCGTTAACAATTTTCATTACCTTTGTGCAAAGAAAGGAAGTGACGTCTCCTCCCTCGGAAGCGGAAAACTCTCGGCCAAGCCCCTCCCTTCCGCTAATTTATCATGGCCAAAAAGCACATTTTTGTGTTCATGTATTTTTACGATACACCCTATTGGAAACCGTTCATCATCCGCACACAGGCCTGAAAATCACCACACCAGTTTAAGCACCGCCTTTGCCCAATCTTGATCTGTCCAAATAATCAAAAACGAAGACTCAAAACCAGGAACTACTGCTGCTCGTAATCACATAATTCTACGTCGGCCTTGACAGATTCACGCCGTTTCATCTGTCCACGAGAATCTGTCCATGAGAGATTAGACCCCCTTAAAGAGAACATCACTCCACGGCCCCGCGGAAATCTAATTAACATTAATTTAAAAAAAATCCCCATCAAAATCAATCTGTTTAAGCTAGAGATGTCTGCAGAGCAGTGTTCATCAGACCATGAGACATCTTCTCACAAAACGTCTGTAGCGTCCGAACGGTTTGGCCTACAAACTATTATGACCCCTTTATGGAAAGATGAGCCTCTCACAAACACAATGGTGTATCTCAAGGCACACGTCTAAAGTAGGTAGAGCCTCTCTTGCCAACTTCTGTGTGTACCGACCGAACAGTGTGGGCTACACACGAATATGACCTATCTACAGAAAGGTGAGACACTCACGAACATGTTGTTTTGCTCTAGGACTTCCACAAGTCTCACAAGACTCTTCTGAAGTTCCCCAGTACACCAGTTGAAAACATTTATGGAAGTGTATATCTGGAGATTCTGTAGTTTATTGCCTAAAATAAGGGGGTAAATACATAAATATATATATATATATATATATATATATATATATATATACATACACTACCGTTCAAAAGTTTGGGGACACTTAGAAATGTCCTTGTTTTTGAAAGAAAAGCACATTTTTTGCCCGTTAAAACAACATAAAAATTTATCAGAAATATAGTGTAGACATGGTTAATGTTGTAAATGACTATTGTAGCTGTTTAGAAGGCCAGCATCCCGGATTCGCCTCTTCACTGTTGACGTTGAGACTGGTGTTTTGCGGGTACTATTTAATGAAGCTGCCAGTTGAGGACTTGTGAGGTCGTCTTTCTCAAACTAGGCACCTTAATGTACTTGTCCTCTTGCTCAGTTGTGCACCGGGGCCCCCTCTCCTCTTTCTATTCTGGTTAGAGCCAGTTTACGCTGTTCTGTGAAGGGAGCAGTACACAGCGTTGTACGAGATCTTCAGTTTCTTGGTAATTTCTCGCATGGAATAGCCTTCATTTGTCAGAACAAGAATAGACTGACAAGTTTCAGAAGAAAGTTCTTTGTTTCTGGCCATTTTGAGCCTGTAATCGAACCCACAAATGCTGATACTCCAGATACTCAACTAGTCTAAAGAAGCCAGTTTTATTGCTTTTTAATCAGGACAAAATTCAAAATCAAACAGGGCTTAGACAGGGCTTAGACTCTAGAGGGTTAAAGAGAACATCAGTCTTTTTTCAGGGCTGTACTCCCCTTAACGAGAACATCAGTCTTTTTGTCAGGGCTGTGTAGACCCCCCTTAAAGAGAACATCAGTATTTTTGTCAGGGCATGAAAGGATTTCAGAGGAAATGGTCCTCCCTGAAAGCTAGAATTATAATGTAAGCCAGCACAATGGTAGGTTTTCACAAAGCTTCTGTCACCAAAACAGTGGAGAAAATGCAGAGAAAGTTGTTTCAATGGGCTGTGTTATTCTACTGTAAAGTACACCGCTAGGACAACCAAAACAAAATTATAAACACACTAAATATTTATCCCCAGAACAGAAGTCTATTGACGTATCTATTCCACAAAGTTTCAAAGGAACATTCATGATGTGCTGTGTGTGTGTGTGTGTGTGTGTGTGTGTGTGTGTGTGTGTGGTCTCTTCTTTCACAGGTCTCTGATGTGCTGTGTGTGTGGTCTCTTCTTTCATAGGTCTCAGATGTGCTGTGTGTGTGGTCTCTCCTTTCACAGGTCTCTGATGTCCTGTGTGTGTGTGGTCTCTTCTTTCACAGGTCTCTGATGTGCTGTGTGTGTGTGTGGTCTTTTCTTTCACAGGTCTCTGATGTGCTGTGTGTGTGTGTGGTCTCTTCTTTCACAGGTCTCTGATGTGCTGTGTGTGTGTGTTCTTTTCTTTCACAGGTCTCTGATGTGCTGTGTGTGTGTGGTCTTTTCTTTCACAGGTCTCTCTTTTAAAAGAGATTGCATATCAATGAGAATAAGCTGTATAAATAAATGTGAACGCATTATGTGAACGCATTAAATAAATGTGGAAAAAATGAACGCATTATGACAGGCTGCTGACAAATATGAGCGCTTCAGCCAATGATTAGATATTTTAGTAGTACAGGTAATGCACTTAAAGAAAAACAATTCTCCCCAAATTCGTGATATCCGTTTGGTAGTTACAGTCTTGTCCCATTGCTGCAACTCCCGTAAGGACTCGGGAGACACGAAGGTCGAGAGCTGTGCTTCCTCCAAAATACAACCTCGCCAAGCTGCACTGCTTCTTGACACAATGCTCATCTTAAGCCAGAAGCCAGCCACACCAATGTGTAAGAGTAAACACCGTACACCTGACGACCATGTCAACATGCACTGCACCCGGCCCGCCACAGGAGTTGCTAGAGCGAGATGGGACAAGGACATCCCGAGCCGGCCAAACCTTTCCCTAACCTGGACGACGCTGAGCCAATTGTGCGCCACCTCATGGGTCTCCCGTATCTGTAGTGACGCAGCTAGCATTGCGATGCCTTAGACTGCTGCGCCACTCGGGAGGCCCCCAAGTAATGCACTGTTATAAAACTAGATACAGTAACCTCCTAAAAAATATATAAACAGACAGCCCCCATAGACTTCAGTTCACACCTCTTCCCCTTGCCTCAGTTGCACTCCCTAGCACAGACTAGCTTTCCTCTTGCCCTCTCTGGCCTGGAACGTAGACAACACCCTGCCTCTGTGCTCTCACCCTCTTCTCTACCTCCTCTCAACACACTGCCCCTCTCTTGAGTTTCTCTTCCTCTCTCTCTCTCTCTCTCTTTTAACAAATCTTTCTCTTTCTCTCCTGCACTCTCCTCTATATGGGGGGGGGGTAGTGGGAAACAGACGATACAGCCGAATATGTGAGTATATATATGGAGTTGCTAGAGTGCTATGGTACAGTTGGGGGGGGGGGGATAAAAAGCACTGTGTATTGCATCACCCTAGCTCTTTTCACATCTATAAGAAAGACAGGGTTTACATCAGCCTATTCAGTAGAGCTGTGATATTATGGAGCTTTATCAGTAATGCCCTAGCACTGTATGTTGAGAACAGGCTCTCAAGTTAGCCCTACCCATCTCCAGTATTGATGTCCTAGAGCAGGGGTGTCAAACATATGGCCTGCGAGGGGTCTGAGTAAAAACAAATGATTGTCCCCTGTGATGAAATGGGAGCGGGGACTATGGATTTGTCTCCGTCCGTTCGTACGGTAGTTAGTCACAGACACCTCTGGCCCGATTTTTTTGAAACTTGGGTGAATGATACATGTTGTCCAGATCTCAGTGAAGACCGACTGTGGCCCTCCAGATCTCAGTGAAAACCGACTGTGGCCCTCCAGATCTCAGTGAAGACCGACTGTGGCCCTCCAGATCTCAGTGAAAACCGAATGTGGCTCTCCAGATCTCAGTGAAGACCGACTGTGGCCCTCCAGATCTCAGTGAAGATTGAATGTGGCTCTCCAGATCTCAGTGAAGACCGACTGTGGCCCTCCAGATCTCAGTGAAGATTGAATGTGGCTCTCCAGATCTCAGTGAAGACCGAATGTGGCCTCCAGATCTCAGTGAAGACCGAATGTGGCCTCCAGATCTCATTGAAGACCAGATCTGTGGACCCCTCCAGATCTCATTGAAGACCGAATGTGGCTCTCCAGATCTCAGTGAAGACCAAATGTGGCCCTCCAGATCTCAGTGAAGACCGAATGTGGCCTCCAGATCTCAGTGAAGACCGAATGTGGCCCTCCAGATCTCAGTGAAGACCGAATGTGGCCCTCCAGATCTCAGTGAAGATTGAATGTGGCCCTCCAGATCTCAGTGAAGATTGAATGTGGCCCTCCAGATCTCAGTGAAGATTGAATGTGGCCAACGGAGCAATATGAGTTTGACACCCCTGTCCTAGATAGAGTAAAGGCTAATTAGCTGTGCAGCTGATGAGAAGGTGGCTGATGCAATATCTGTCTGCTGCTTCTCCCTGTGACTGGACTGCTTAATCATGCTACTTTGTGCTACTTTGTGTCATGTTGTGTTGTCATGGTGTTATCTCGTGTTGTGATGGTGTTGTCATGGTGTTGTGTCATGGTGTTGTGTTGTGTTGTCATGGTGTTGTGTTGTGTTATGTTGTCATGGTGTTGTGTTGTTTTATTTTTTTCTTTGGTGGTGCCCGAGATTGAGTGTGAAATCTCAATGATTGCCAACCCCTTTTATTTAATTCACAGTGTTATTGCACTTGCATGGTATATATGATATGGATGCCGCCATCTTCGCTGTGAAAACAGAAGATACTGTATGTCCCCCCCTATTCCTCTGCTGACCTCTCCATCTCTCAGCCAACCAGTCTGAAAACCTCCTGCATTCATTTAGCTAGCCAGGCACCTCTACTGAAAGATTTATCAGCATTGATCAAAGCCTCCTCTCTCAAGAGAACCAGACAAAATAACGTCTGACCTGAAAACTGCACTGACCAGTCAGCCAGCCAGAATGCATGCATACATTGATTATTCATTTAAGTTGTTTTGTGAGTGTAGCTTGGCTAATGCCTCAGACAATGTAGGTTAAACATTTTATCCAGAGGTAAAAAGCAGCAGGACACAATAAATGGTAAAAGAAGGTGGTTGGCTGCGGAGGTGATGATGGTCACATGTTTTGACCGGTGTTCTGATACATTTTGTCTACTTCCTGTTTCCTACAGGAAATGGTCATCGGAGGGCTACAGTCGGACACCACCTACTCCATCACAGTAGCTGCGTACACCACGAAGGGAGATGGAGCACGCAGCAAACCCAAACTGGTGGTAACCAAAGGAGCAGGTCAGTCTTTCATTTTATTGTAGCTCATTACCATGCATTAGTACCGCATTATAATGCATTACAACTGCAGGCCTTAAGTGAATTGTTACCTTGCCTATATTGGAAAGAATTCTACCAATCCAATATTTATCGATGAAACGGTTGTGGGTTTATTAAAATTAAAATTATTAAAACTTCCCCTCCCGATCTCTTTTGAAAGACAGAAACCATCCTATTTCGATTCGACCTGTTTGTTGTTGTGTTGCCGCTGGAGAGGAAGTTTGGATGTTTGGAATTGGATAGGGCACTGAAGATAATCTATAAATGTTCAGCAAACTATCCACAGACGGAATGGCGGATGACAGGAAATAGTAGTAAACATAGTTTTTGGCAGATTTGGTTCTTCAAATCAAATCAAATGTATTTATATAGCCCTTCGTACATCAGCTGATATCTCAAAGTGCTGTACAGAAACCCAGCCTAAAACCCCAAACAGCACGCAATGCAGGTGTAGAAGCACGGTGGCTAGGAAAAACTCCCTAGAAAGGCCAAACCCTAGAAAGAAACCTAGAGAGGAACCAGGCTATGAGGGGTGGCCAGTCCTCTTCTGGCTGTGCTGGGTGGAGATTATAACAGAACATGGCCAAGATGTTCAAATGTTCATAAATGACCAGCATGGTCAAATAATAATAATCACAGTAGTTGTCGAGAGTGCCGCAAGTCAGCACCTCAGGAGTAAATGTCAGTTGGCTTTTCATAGCCGATCATGAAGAGTATCTCTACCACTCCTGCTGTCTCTAGAGAGTTGAAAACAGCAGTTCTGGGACAGGTAGCACGTCCGGTGAACAGGTCAGGGTTCCATAGCCGCATGTAGAACAGTTGAAACTAGAGCAGCAGCACGACCAGGTGGACTGGGGACAGCAAGGAGTCATCAGGCCAGGTAGTCCTGAGGCATGGTCCTAGGGCTCAGGTCCTCCAAGAGAAAGAGAGAATTAGAGAGAGCATACTTAAGTTCACACAGGACACCGGATAAGACAGGAGAAGTACTCCAGATATAACAAACTGACCCTAGCTCCCCAACACATAAACTACTGCAGCATAAATACCGGAGGCTGAGACAGGAGGGGTCAGGAGACACTGTGGCCCCATCCGATGATACCCCCGGACAGGGCCAAACAGGTTATTCCGTTGCCATCCAGGCCCGAGGCTCGTGGATTACTGCTAGAGGCCTTATTCAGACATCAGAAATGTTCTTTCTTTCTTTATAATGCTACACTCAGACTTCAGAGTCTCTCAGACTTCAGTCTCTTTCTTTCTCTCTTTATAATGCTACACTCAGACTTCAGTCTCTCTTCTTTCTCTCTTTATAATCTTTCTCTTCTTTCTTTCTCTTTATAATGCTACACTCAGACTTCAGACTTCTTTATAATGACACTCTTTCAGAGTCCCTCTTCTCCCTCTTTTCCTCTCTTAAACACCAGTCTCCAAGCCAACGTTAACCAGGTCACTTGAGCCTCATAAGAATCCGAAAGCTTAGCTACCGTGAACACGGCCTATACCTGCAAGACTAGAGAGCCGTGAAAGCATTTTTGAGCAAATACGGGGCCTCCAGGGCTAAGATATGAGGCTCTTTTTGTGAATGCATCCACGCTAGTCTGCTTCGGGTTCTTCAAACATCCAATAAAAACAAACTAGAAAGCAGACTCACACACAAACCTCTTTTGACAGGTCGTGATCTTGACAGGTGTGCCTATCACTGGTATCAGACAGTATGACGGACGACAAAGGGCCCTGGTACTGTCACTTCTCTCCTCCCTCCCTTGTCGGCCTGTGCTGACTGATACGCCAGTCTCTCTCACACCATCCATCCCTCCCTTAAATCCAATCCCCTTTCGCTTTTCATTACTGAAATGCGGAAAAGAGACCAAAATAAATAAATGAGCGTGAGGCAGACAAAAAAGGGACGAAGAGAAGCCTCAGCCCCTTCGGAGGTAAAAGTACTTCCAACTCCCCTTTCATGTGACAGTGGAGCTACCAGATTTCAGTTCTGCCATGGGGCTCAGTCAAATCGTGGCCCAGACGGTTGCCATGGTTCTCCCAGGCCCATTTCAGGGAGACATTGTGCTTTCAGACAAGTTAAGCCCTTGCCTTGTGCTATTGATAAGGCAGCGGCACAGACGGGAAGGAGGGCCCTTTCGAGAGTTTACACACACACACACACACACACACACACACACACACACACACACACACACACACACACAGAGAGAGAGAGAGACTGTTTTTTATCTTTCAGAAAGGCAACCAGACTCTTAAGACAGCAAAATAAAGAAATTCCAAGTTGTTGGAAGTATGGCTTTGTCAAACTCTTAAGTCTTTGTTCAATAGATAATGCCTCAACCTAAAACATTGTGAAAATCGAGGATAGAATAATTTCATCAAACTCAAAGTGCAGCCGGCTACTTTTGCTGTAGGTGTTGGAGTCTAGGTTTGACGCAGTCTTCAGTCTTCGTGCATTATTTAGCTTCCATTGTGTTTCAATGTGTTCCTTTTTTACTAAGTAATAACAGTTTGTTTCCTAGAACTTGGTGTTGTGTGACTTCGCCGTGCATATTCAAATCGCTCTCAGGGCTCTTAAATATTGAAGAACCTTCATGGCCAAATGTGAGGTTAATTACTTTGAAAGAAAGGACCAGACATTCACATCCAATTGGTTTGAAATCAATGGTGAAGTGTGATATGTGATTGATAAAATAAATAAAAAAGCAAGCTCTTACCTACAACCGATTTAAGAATATTCCAATCCTAACTATTAAGAACAACTATCTATTCCTAACACTGACATTAAGACTGTAATCCATACTACACTGTCAACCATACAGAAGGACAGTCCATTAACTCCATTAACATTCCAAGGCCACCAAGGTCCACTTCCCCTCCCACTCTAATAGTCAGAAATGTTCATTAGTCCTCGTCCCTCGGTCTTTCCCCTCCTCCTCTGCATCTTCCCACCCCTTCCCCATTCTGCCTGGGAGGTATAGAGAAGCCGAGAATACTCTGGGAATACCCCGGAATACTCTGGGAAGAAACCGTCTGGACACCACTAGCCTCCACAGACCCCCTGGCTGTCTCTTCTCCTGTTTGGTTACGTAGCGCTGGTGGCTGGCGGGGCCAATAAGCTTGTAGCATATTTATGACTTTCCTTCTACTGTCCTGATTTCTTCTGTATTTTTATAAGATATAGAAATTAGTCCTTAAAATAGGTGTTAAGTTAAAGCTGGTATCCTTAATGGTGAAACTACCACGTCCGCTTGGGATATTACGACAACAAAGGTTACAAACAATGAACCCTGTTTTTTTTCCCTCGGACATCATTGCACCCGCGATAGAGGAATATAAATATGGGTTGGCAATGGATTACGAAAGACCTTTGCTGTCAAAATAGCTGTGCATCTCTCAGCGTGGCCGAGGCGATTATTCATCACCACAGCTAAATTAGGTATATGTGGGGAGGCATTTTCAATTATGTTTGCCCTCTTCCGCTGGTCCGCTCATGCCCCCTTTTCCACCGATATCAATTGCGTGCGAAAATGCAGCCAAGCATTTATGGAGTGCCTTAGACAACGCCGCAGGCCAGTACAGTAGAGTGAGGTGGACCCACGACCCCTGATATATCTTCCTGGAAATTGTAACCGCAGGTTAATGGCTTACATGGTTGAATCTATTTAAAAAATAATAAAATCTTGTTTGGCTCACAGACACACTATTATAGAAACTCGTACATCAGTGGAGGCTGGTGGTAGTAGCTATACGAGTTCGGGCTCATTGTAATGACTGGAATGGCATTAATGAAAAGGTATCAAACACATGGGAACCACATTATTCCATTCCAGTCCCCAAAAAAATTGTACCTTTATTTTACTAGGCAAGACAGTTAAGAACAAATTCTTATTTTCAATGATGGCCTAGGAACAGTGGGTTAACTGCCTTGTTCAGGGGCAACCTTGCAACCTTTCGGTTACTAGCCCAATACTTTAACCACTAGGCTACCCTGCTGTCCCAATGAGCCTGTCCTCCTATAGCTCATCCCAAACCAGCCTCCACTGACGTACATTATTACTTGTCTAGAGGGAGAGAGAGAGAACAGCGACCGTTAAAGCTGGTCCTGATGGGAAATGTGCCTCCAGCTCCACTGGGAGTGATTGAGAGAGGCTGAGTGGATAGGAATGGAGTGACAGAGGGAGGAGGGGAGGAGGAAGAGGGAGACAATCAAGGTGTCCACAATCCCCCCACTCCTCCCTCGCTGTCCCCTCTTTGCGGCAGAAGGCTCCCGGTTCTCTGTCACCTTCAACACGGGGAACTGTCATTATCACATCCTCCCTCCTCCTCTTCCTCTCTCCATCCTCCAGTCTTCCCTTAGCACCAATCAGCTTGGTCAATTAACCCCACCGGCCCTTACCTCTCCATTAACAGTAGCCCTGGCCTATCATGTAAACACACACCTCAGTGCTATTATCTCTGATGTCCTCATTGGGGCTTTCTAAGCAGTAGATGTGAGAGGAGGGAGAGTCAAGTTTAAACAAGACAGGCTAGTTGCGGGGCTGAGCTATAGTTTGTTAGCGGGGAGTAATGAACTCATTCATCTCACTGCTGTTTGGAGGCTGCTATTCCATTACTGCTCCAACTAATTAACCCCTGCCCACAACAGGCCTATTCAAAAGAGAAATAAAGAATAAGAGTCGAGGAACAAGAGGGTACAAAGGGGAAGGGGTAGGGGTAGTGGGGAGGGAGTGGGGTAGTGTAGTAGTGGAGTAGTAGGGTAGTGGAGTAGTATAGTAGTGGAGTAGTAGGGTAGTGGAGTAGTAGGTTAGTGGAGTAGTATAGTAGTGGAGTAGTAGGGTAGTGAAGTAGTAGGTTAGTGGAGTAGTAGGTTAGTGGAGTAGTGGAGTAGTGTAGTAGTGGAGTAGTAGGGTAGTGGAGAAGTAGATTAGTGGAGTAGTAGGTTAGTGGAGTAGTGGAGTAGTGTAGTAGTGGAGTAGTAGGGTGGTGGAGTGGTAGGGTAGTGGAGTAGTAGGGTAGTGGGTAGTAGGGTAGTGGAGTAGTATAGTAGTAGGATAGTAGTATAGTAGTGGAGTAGTATAGTAGTGGAGTAGTGGGGTAATGGAGTAGTATAGTAGTAGGATAGTGGAGTAGTATAGTTGTGGAGTAGTGTAGTAGAGGGGTAGTGGAGTAGTATAGTAGTAGGGTAGTATAGTAGTATAGTAGTGGAGTAGTATAGTGGTGGGGCAGTGGAGTAGTATAGTAGTAGGGAGTAGAATTATAGTAGTGCAGTAGTTTAGTAGTGGGGAAGTGGAGCAGTATAGTAGCAGGGCAGTGTGGAGTAGTGTAGTAGTGTAGTAGTATAGTAGTGGAGTAGTGTGGTAGTGGAGTAGTATAGTAGTAGGGTAGTGGAGGATAGTAGTGGAGTAGTGGGGTAGTATAGTAGTGGGGTAGTGGATGAGTATAGTAGTGGAGTAGCAGGGTAGTATAGTAGTCGGGTAGTAGGGTAGTGGAGTTGTATAGTAGTAGGGAAGTGGGGAATTATAGTAGTGGAGTAGTTTAGTAGTGGGGAAGTGGAGCAGTATAGTAGTAGGGCAGTGTGGAGCAGGTAGTAGTAGTGGAGTAGTGGGTAGTGGAGTAGTATAGTAGTAGGGTAGTGGAGGAGGATAGTAGTGGGTAGTGGGGTAGTATAGTAGTAGTGGGAGTATAGTAGTGGGAGTGGGGTAGTATAGTGGATGAGAGTAGTGGAGTAGTGGGGTAGTATAGTAGTGGGGTAGTGGATGAGTATAGTAGTGGAGTAGCAGGGTAGTATAGTAGTGGGGTAGTAGGGCAGTGGAGTAGTATAGTAGTGGGGTAGTGGATGAGTATAGTAGTGGAGTAGCAGGGTAGTATAGTAGTGGGGTAGTGGATGAGTATAGTTGTGGAGTAGCAGGGTAGTATAGTAGTGGGGTAGTGGATGAGTATAGTAGTGGAGTAGCAGGGTAGTATAGTAGTGGGGTAGTGGATGAGTATAGTAGTGGAGTAGCAGGGTAGTATAGTAGTGGGGTAGTGGATGAGTATAGTAGTGGAGTAGCAGGGTAGTATAGTAGTGGGGTAGTGGATGAGTATAGTAGTGGAGTAGCAGGGTAGTATAGTAGTGGGGTAGTGGATGAGTATAGTAGTGGAGTAGCAGGGTAGTATAGTAGTGGGGTAGTATAGTAGTGGGGTAGTGGATGAGTATAGTAGTGGAGTAGCAGGGTAGTATAGTAGTGGGGTAGTAGGGTAGTGGAGTTGTATAGTAGTAGGGCAGTGGAAAATTATAGTAGTATAGTAGCGGGGCAGTGGAGTCGTATAGTTCTATAGTTGTGGAATAGTATAGTAGTGGGGTAGTGAATGAGTATAGTAGTGGAGTAGCAGGGTAGTCTAGTAGTAGGGTAGTGGATGAGTATAGTAGTGGAGTAGTGGGGTAGTATAGTAGTGGGGTAGTGGATGAGTATTGTAGTGGAGTAGCAGGGTGGTATAGTAGTGGGGTAGTGGATGAGTATAGTAGTGGGGTAGCAGGGTAGTATAGTAGTGGGGTAGTGGATGAGTATAGTAGTGGAGTAGTGGGGTAGTATAGTAGTGGGGGTAGTGGATGAGTATAGTAGTGGAGTAGCAGGGTAGTATAGTAGTAGGGTAGTGGATGGTATAGTAGTGGAGTAGTGGGGGTAGTATAGTAGTGGGGTAGTGGATGAGTATAGTAGTGGGGTAGTATAGTAGTGGGGTAGTGGATGAGTATAGTAGTGGAGTAGCAGGGTAGTGTAGTAGTGGGTTAGTATAGCAGTGGGGTAGTGTATGAGTATAGTAGTGGAGTAGTGGGGTAGTATAGTAGTGGGGTAGTGGATGAGTATAGTAGTGGAGTAGCCGGGTAGTATAGTAGTGGGGTAGTGGAGTTGTATAGTAGTAGGGCAGTGGAAAATTATAGTAGTATAGTAACAGGGTAGTGGAGTTGTATAGTAGTAGGGCAGTGGAAAATTATAGTAGTATAGTAGCGGGGCAGTGGAGTCGTATAGTTGTATAGTTGTGGAATAGTATAGTAGTGGAGTAGTATAGTAATAGGGTAGTAGAGTAATATAGTAGTGGAGTCATGTAGTAGTGGGGTAGTGGAGTATTATAGTAGTAGGGCAGTAGGGTAGTGGAGTAGTGGAGTTGTAGGTTAGTGGAGTAGTATAGTAGTGGAGTACAGTGGTAGTGGAGTAGAGGGGTAGTGGAGGCGTGGGGAAGTATAATAGTTTGGTATTAAAATAGTGGATTAGTGGGGAAAGATTTTAGAGGAGTAGTGAGGTAGAGGGGTAGTATAGTAGAGGGGTAGTATAGTAGTGGAGTAGAGGGGTAGTATAGTAGAAGGGTAGTGGGGTAGTATAGTAGAGGGGTAGTGGGGTAGTGGATTATTTTTGTAGTGGAGTAGGATACTAGTGGGGTAGGTTAGTAGTGGAGGAATGGAGTAGTATAGTAGTGGGGTAGTGGATGAGTGGAATAGTATAGTAGTGGAGTCATATAGTAGTATATCAGTGGAGTATTATAGTAGTGGATTAGTGGGGTAGTGGGTCAGTATAGTAGTGGGGCAGTGTATTATTGTGGTAGTATATTATACTAGTGTAATAGTATTGTAGTAAAGTAGTATTGTAGTGGAATATTATACTAGTGGGGTGGTATAGTGGTGGAGTAGTGGATTAGTAGATTAGTATAGTAGTGGGGTAGTATAGTAATAGATTGGTATGATCGTGTGGTATTATATGTAGTGTATTACTGGGATCGTATAGTTGTTTAGTAGTGGGGTAGTGGAGTGGTGGGGTAGTGGATTAGTATGGTTGTATAGTAGTGGAGTAGTATAGTAGTGGAGTAGTGGCTTATTGGATTAGTATTTTAGTGGATTAGTGGGCAGTATATTAATGAGGTAGTGGAATAGTATAGTAGTGGATTAGTGGAGTAGTATAGTAGTGAAGTGGTATAATAGTGGAGTAGTGGGGTATTGGGGTCGTAGAGTAGTGGAGTATTATAGCAGTGGAGTTTTGGAATCAGTGGAGTAGTAGTGGGGTAATATAGTGGGGTAATATACTAGTGGGGTTGTGGGGTAATGTAGTAGTGGATTAGCGGGGTTGTATAGTTGTGGAATAGTAAAATAGTGGAGTAGTATAGTAGAGGATTAGTGGAGTATTGGAGTAGTATAGTGGTGGAGTAGTAAGTTAGTGGAATAGAATGTGTTTAGAGTATTGGTGTAGTGAGCTAGTATAATGGTGGATTAGTGAGTTAGTATAGTCGTGGAGTAATGCTGTAGTGTAGTGATGTAGTTGTATAGTAGTATAGTGGTGGTCTAGTGGAGTAATGGAATAGTATAGCAGTGTAGTGGTGGAGTAGTATAATAGTGGAATAGTGAGGTAGTATAGTGGTGGAGTAGTGGGGTATTGGAGTAGTATAGTAGTGTAGTATAGGAGTGGAGTGGTATAGTAGTGAGATAGTATAGTGGTGAGGTAGTATAGTAGTGTATTGTTGTAATAGTGGTGTTGTTTAGTAGTGGGGTAGGTGTGTGCTACGAAGTGTCTAAGCATGTCTGTACTAGAGTGCACACACTCACTGCGGTGTTACTGATACTGTAGTGTTGCTGTCAATTCCCATTTGTACTCACTACTCAGTCAATGCCGAAATGAATTGAATATCAATTCATCAATAGGAGAAATAGGTCATTATGTTTCCTGACAGGACCTTTGAACCTGGAATTTAATTATCTGAATTGACTTGAGTCAAAATAAAAAGACAGAAATATATAGTAGGTCTGCTTGTCCAACATTATGCCGTTGAAAGTGTAACCCAGTCACTGAAAATATTGGTTTTAGTAGTCTCAGTTTATACTGACTCTGTTGATGCCTAACCTTTCACCCAGGTCTGTTAAAAACAAATGTTCACCCCAGTAAAAGGCTCTCTATAGTGAAGAAAATATTTTTTTCCGTTACAAAACATACGCATACGAGCAGCCTTCATATTCTGCACAATGGGAAAGGGAGAGAGCACTGTACATTTCCAGCACAGTCTATTACTACTTATTGACATAGCTAGATGTACAAACCACAAACCGTACTCTCTCTTCAAAAACACATCTTGTTTAACCTTTTAGAGAAAAATATAGATGAATAAAAGTCTTGTTTGTTTGCCTTCTCCACAGTGCCTGGGCCACCTCTCTGTCGGTGGCTCAGGATTCAGAGACGTCGGCCGTGGTGTGCTGGGATGCACCCGATGTTATGATCCCTGGCATGGGGCTGCAGGGTTACCGGCTTCAGTTTGGCCGCAGACGTGTCCCCCTGGCTAGTCTGGAGTTCACCCCCCAGGAGAGGCAGTACACGGTGGCTAGTGTCCACCGCGGTGCCACCTACCTCTTCAAAGTCCAGGCCAAGAGTCGGGGAACGGTGAGGAGGCGACAGCCGAACTGCAGGTGCCCGAACACACACCCCAGGGTACCCCAAATCAGAGAAACCTCCAACGTGACCTGCTGCTCGGTGGAATTGTCATGGTTGCCCCCAGTGCTGGCAGAGCGCAACGGGGACATCACAGAGTACACGCTAGCATACCAGGAGACGGGCTTTTGGGGGCGCGCCGGGAACTCAGCCTGCCCGCAAGCCAGTCCACCTACGTGCTCAACAGCCTCAAACCCAACTCGGCGTACGATGTGAAAATACGCGCACACACGAGTGTAGGTCCAGGGCCCTACAGCCCGCCGATCCAGTATCGGACAGTGGCGTTTGAGACAGGTAGGGCTTGCCTGTTTCTCTCCCGACCCGGGGAAAAACAAAACAAAAATAACAACAAGCGACAACACAAAAATGAAAACAACTCCCCCTCCAATCACCTTCACTTCTTCTCCACGACAAAAATCCTAGAACCTAAAAATGTTTGTGGGGAACACTCACTTCACTAACCCAAAGGTAAAACCAGTCAGTAAGTTACAGTCAGTCAGTTTGAAAAAGGGGAGGAGCTGCTGCGTTCAAGGTAAGTGCAAGTCGGTCAGACAGCTTGTCAGACTCCTCGCTGCCCTTTGCAGCCAGGCACACTCACACAGCTAATGCAACCTGACACTCACACACCCCCTAGTTTGCACAACAACAAAAAGAAGCAGGACCTCTGTGTTTAAGTCACTCAAAGACTTTGTTTTTAGTCCATTTAGGTTAGCAAGAGCAAGATTTTGGTTCTTTATTTTCTTTGTTTTTCAGTTTGTTTTGAGTCCCTCCCCCACTCTGTTCCCTCCCCTTGTCACATTATGGGATGGGCGTGCAGCATGGCGTCCCCCTGATGCACTGCTAATGACTGTGGGCATGCTGTGTTTGGGTTTGTCTTTGTGCCCGCTGGGCAGCATGTCGTGGGCAGTGCCAACCCAGGCTCAGAGCGCCAAAGAACCGGTTTCTGCCACAACCACGAGGGTCAACGACTCCTGGTTTTCACTGGAATGGGGTATTGTCTTGTAGAAAGATGTGGTGTGCAGAGATGGGTTGGCACTGCCCTGGTGGCCAGCCAGCGGGCATGTCCGTGCCCCATGGGTCCGTCTGTGCGCCATGGGTCTCCGGTGCTATATGTCTAACCAATAGAGTTGCCCCCTTCACAGCCTATCACAGCACGGCTCACGGCCCGCTCAATACTCCAATCCAGAGGAAGGAAAACAACAAAACAACCTACTCTTTTATTTCTAATCTCTCTCTCCCTTCTCACTTCCCCAGCTCTCCAAACTAAACACATCCTCTCTGTTTTTGTCGTGTTCCTTTTTCTTCTTCTTTCTGTTCTCTCTCACAACAGATGTACCAAAGAACTTCACGGTGAAGTGGGTAACCAAGACGACGGTGTTGCTAACATGGAAGTTTGTTGAGAGGCGGTTCCCTTTTCGGTGCACGGTAAGAGACAGACAGACAGACAGACAGACACTCAGATAGACACTCAGACAGACATTTAGAAATTCAGACTGACAGACATTCAGACAGACAGCCATTCAGACAGACAGACAGACAGACAGACAGACACACACACACACACTAACACACACACTAACACACACACACACACACACACACACACACACACACATAGAGGGTTCCTGCTCTATGAATACATTTTTGAATAATTATGCTACTGACTGCAATTGTGATTTAATTAAAAGTTCAAAGATGCAGTCTTGCAGAGTCCAAAAACATGCATGCGTACCCACAGCAGTGTTCTACAATATTGGACCGATGGCTTTTATACTTTTCAAATTCTCAGTGCGGCTCAAGCATGTTCTCCAACCGTCACCCCATTCAAATACAAGACGTGAATGCGAAGCCGCTGCTTTTGGGAATTTTGGGCTGTGCGCGCCCCCACAGATGGTGATCTCTGAGCCGGTAGCTATGTCACAATGGGGTGCCGGACTATCGCGTCTCTGCGTCTGTGGACTCAGAACTATACTTTGCAGAGAAAAGTCTACAGAAACACAGACATACATGCCATATTTGAACACACTATATCCAAAGAATATCTCCTACAGACTCATTTACATTTGACATGCTTTAAGCCAGTGGTTCTACCCGGCGCTGACACAGACTAGTATACTAGTATACTACTCCACTACTATAGAGACTGATAGAGACCTACTATACTACTCCACTACTATAGAGACTGATAGAGACCTACTATACTACTCCACTACTATAGAGACTGATAGAGACCTACTATACTACTCCACTACTATAGAGACTGATAGAGACTACTATACTACTCCACTACTATAGAGACTGATAGAGACCTACTATACTACTCCACTACTATAGAGACTGATAGAGACCTACTATACTACTCCACTACTATAGAGACTGATAGAGACCTACTATACTACTCCACTACTATAGAGACTGATAGAGACCTACTATACTACTCCACTACTATAGAGACTGATAGAGACCTACTATACTACTCCACTACTATAGAGACTGATAGAGACCTACTATACTACTCCACTACTATAGAGACTGATAGAGACCTACTATACTACTCCACTACTATAGAGACAGAGAGACTAGTATACTACTCCACTACTATAGAGACTGATAGAGACCTACTATACTACTCCACTACTATAGAGACTGATAGAGACTACTATACTACTCCACTACTATAGAGACAGATAGAGACCTACTATACTACTCCACTACTATAGAGACTGATAGAGACCTACTATACTACTCCACTACTATAGAGACTGATAGAGACCTACTATACTACTCCACTACTATAGAGACTGATAGAGACTAGTATACTACTCCACTACTATAGAGACTGATAGAGACCTACTATACTACTCCACTACTATAGAGACTGATAGAGACCTACTATACTACTCCACTACAATAGAGACTGATAGAGACTACTATACTACTCCACTACTATAGAGACTGATAGAGACCTACTATACTACTCCACTACTATAGAGACTGATAGAGACTACTATACTACTCCACTACAATAGAGACAGACATAGACTACTACACTACTCCACTACTATAGAGACTGATAGAGACTACTATACTACTCCACTACTATAGAGACTGATAGAGACTACTATACTACTCCACTACTATAGAGACAGATAGAGACCTACTATACTACTCCACTACTATAGAGACTGATAGAGACCTACTATACTACTCCACTACTATAGAGACTGATATAGACCTACTATACTACTCCACTACTATAGAGACAGATAGAGACCTACTATACTACTCCACTACTATAGAGACTGACATAGACCTACTATACTACTCCACTACTATAGAGACTGATAGAGACCTACTATACTACTCCACTACTATAGAGACTGATAGAGACCTACTATACTACTCCACTACTATAGAGACTGATAGAGACTACTATACTACTCCACTACTATAGAGACAGATAGAGACTACTATACTACTCCACTACTATAGAGACTGATAGAGACCTACTATACTACTCCACTACTATAGAGACAGATAGAGACCTACTATACTACTCCACTACTATAGAGACAGACAGAGACCTACTATACTACTCCACTACTATAGAGACTGATAGAGACCTACTATACTACTCCACTACTATAGAGACAGATAGAGACCTACTATACTACTCCACTACTATAGAGACTGATAGAGACCTACTATACTACTCCACTACTATAGAGACAGATAGAGACCTACTATACTACTCCACTACTATAGAGACTGATAGAGACCTACTATACTACTCCACTACTATAGAGACTGATAGAGACCTACTATACTACTCCACTACTATAGAGACTGATAGAGACTACTACACTACTCCACTACTATAGAGACTGATAGAGACCTACTATACTACTCCACTACTATAGAGACAGATAGAGACCTACTATACTACTCCACTACTATAGAGACAGATAGAGACTAGTATACTACTCCACTACTATAGAGACAGATAGAGACTAGTATACTACTCCACTACTATAGAGACTGATAGAGACCTACTATACTACTCCACTACTATAGAGACTGATAGAGACCTACTATACTACT
This sequence comes from Oncorhynchus tshawytscha, assembly GCF_018296145.1. NCBI lineage: Eukaryota > Metazoa > Chordata > Actinopteri > Salmoniformes > Salmonidae > Oncorhynchus > Oncorhynchus tshawytscha. The sequence continues at coordinate 29,052 of NW_024608085.1, forward strand.
CCACTACTATAGAGACTGATAGAGACCTACTATACTACTCCACTACTATAGAGACTGATAGAGACCTACTATACTACTCCACTACTATAGAGACTGATAGAGACCTACTATACTACTCCACTACTATAGAGACTGATAGAGACCTACTATACTACTCCACTACAATAGAGACAGATAGAGACCTACTATACTACTCCACTACTATAGAGACTGATAGAGACCTACTATACTACTCCACTACAATAGAGACAGACATAGACTACTACACTACTCCACTACTATAGAGACTGATAGAGACTACTATACTACTCCACTACTATAGAGACTGATAGAGACTACTATACTACTCCACTACTATAGAGACAGATAGAGACCTACTATACTACTCCACTACTATAGAGACTGATAGAGACCTACTATACTACTCCACTACTATAGAGACTGATAGAGACCTACTATACTACTCCACTACAATAGAGACAGATAGAGACCTACTATACTACTCCACTACAATAGAGACAGATAGAGACCTACTATACTACTCCACTACAATAGAGACAGACATAGACCTACTATACTACTCCACTACTATAGAGACAGATAGAGACCTACTATGCTACTCCACGACTATAGAGACAGATAGAGACTACTATACTACTCCACTACTATAGAGACAGATAGAGACTAGTATACTACTCCACTACTATAGAGACAGATAGAGACTAGTATACTACTCCACTACTATAGAGACAGATAGAGACTAGTATACTACTCCACTACTATAGAGACAGATAGAGACTAGTATACTACTCCACTACTATAGAGACAGATAGAGACCTAGTATACTACTCCACTACTATAGAGACCAGATAGAGACTAGTATACTACTCCACTACTATAGAGACAGATAGAGACTAGTATACTACTCCACTACAATAGAGACAGAGACTACTATACTACTCCACTACTATAGAGACAGACATAGACTACTATACTACTCCACTACTATAGAGACAGACAGAGACTACTATACTACTCCACTACTATAGAGACAGACAGAGACTACTATACTACTCCACTACTATAGAGACAGACAGAGACTACTATACTACTCCACTACTATAGAGACAGATAGAGACCTACTATACTACTCCACTACTATAGAGACAGACAGAGACTACTATACTACTCCACTACTATAGAGACAGATAGAGACCTACTATACTACTCCACTACTATAGATACAGACAGAGACTAGTATACTACTCCACTACTCTAGAGACCTACTATACTACTCTAGAGACCTACTATACTACTCCACTACTATAGAGACCTTCTATACTACTCCACTACTATAGATAGACAGAAAACTTTCCTATTTTTGTCTTTTTTTTGTGTCTCCATTTGTTTGTCAATCTTTCCATCCATCCCCCGGTCCAGATCAGTACAACCGTCAGAAGATGGACGTGGATGCCCGGCTGACCAAGGCGCTGGTCACCAGCCTGCGGCCCAACACCACCTATGAGTTCCGGGTCACGTGTCAGGAGAACACAGAGGGTGGCCCTCGCCACCGTGTGGTCGCTCGGACCACACCGCCCATCCTGGTCAAGAAGCCCAAGCTGGACCTCTACTCGGAGCCAGACAACATTCTGACCATGGGTTTCGCCCCGGTAGAGACCAAGGACATCAAGTGAGACAAATGGAAACATGGGTTTCTGCCACTATCTCTTACTGTAGCTGTCTCTCTCTCTCTCTCCCTCTCTCTTACAGCCGTCTCTCTCTCCCTCTCTCTTACTGTAGCCGTCTCTCTCTCTCTCTCTCTAACTGTAGCTGTCTCTCTCTCTCCCTCTCTTTCTCTTGCAGTAGCTGTCTCTCTCTCTCTTCGTAGCTGTCTCTCTCTCTCTCTCTCTCTCTCTCTTACCGTAGCTGTCTCTCTCTCTATCTCTCTCTTACCATAGCTGTCTCTTTCTCTCTCTACTCTCTCTCTCTCTCTTACCGAGACGTCTCTCTCTCTCTCTCTACCGTAGCTGTCTCTCTCTCTCTCTTACCGTAGCTGTCTCTCTCTCTCTCTCTCTCTCTCTCTCTCTCTTACTGTAGCTGTCTCTCTCTCTCCCTAGCTCTTTCTCTCTCTCTTACTAGCTCTCTCTCTCTCTCTCTCTCTCTCTCTCTCTCTTACTAGCTGTCTCTCTCTCTCTCTCTCTCTTTCTCTTACCATAGCTGTCTCTTTCTCTCTCCCTCTCTTTCTCTTACCATAGCTGTCTCTCTCTCTCTCTCTCTCTTACTGTAGCTGTCTCGCTCTCTCTCTCTCTCTTACCATAGCTGTCTCTTTCTCTCTCTCTCTCTTTCTCTTACTGTAGCTGCTCTCTCTCTCTCTCTTTCTCTTCTAGCTGTCTTCTCTCTCTCTCTTACTGTAGCTGTCTCTCTCTCTCTCTCTCTAGCTCTTACTGTAGCTGTCTCTCTCTTACTGTAGCTGTCTCTCTCTCTAGCCCTCTCTTTCTCTCTCTCTTACTGTAGCTGTCTCTCTCTCTCTTCTCTCTCTCTCTCTTACTGTAGCTCTCTCTCTCTCTCTCCCTCTCTTTCTCTTCTCTCTTAGCTGTCTCTCTCTCTTTCTCTTACTGTAGCTCTCTCTCTCTCTCCTCTCTCTTTCTCTCTCTCTTACTGTAGCTCTCTTTCTCTCACTCTAGCTCTCTCTCTCTTTCTCTTAGTAGCTGTCTCTCTCTCTCTCTCTCTCTCTCTCTCTCTTTAGTGTCTCTCTCTCTCTCTTTCTCTCTCTCTCTCTTCTCTCTCTCTCTCTATAGACAGAGTCTCTCTCTCTCTCTCTCTCTCTTACCGTAGCTGTCTCTCTCTCTCTCTCTCTCTTACCGTAGCTGTCTCGCTCTCTCTCTCTCTCTTTCTCTTACCATAGCTGTCTCTCTCTCTCTCTCTTACTGTAGCTGACTCTAGCTCTTACTATCTCGGTCTCTCTCTCTCTCTCTCTCTAGCTCTTACTGTAGCTCTCTTTCTCTCTCTCTAGCTCTTACTGAGCGGTCTCTCTCTCTCTCTTTCTCTCTCACTGTAGCTGTCTCTCTCTCTCTCTCTTTCTCTCTCACTGTAGCTGTCTCTCTCTCTCTCTCTTACTGTAGCTGTCTCTCTCTCTCTCTCTTACTGTAGCTGTCTCTCTCTCTAGCTCTTACTGATAGCTGTCTCTCTCTCTCTAGCTCTTACTGTAGCTGTCTCTTTCTCTCTCTCTCTAGCTCTTACTGTAGCTGTCTCTCTCTCTAGCTCTTACTGTAGCTGTCTCTCTCTCTAGCTCTTACTGTAGCTGTCTCTCTCTCTCAAGCTCTTTAGCTGTCTCTCTCTCTCTCTCTCTCTCTAGCTCTTACAGTAGCTGTCTCTCTCTCTCTCTCTCTCTAGCTCTTACAGTAGCTGTCTCTCTCTCTCTCTGTCTCTAGCTCTTACAGTAGCTGTCTCTCTCTCTCTCTCTCTCTCTAGCTCTTACAGTAGCTGTCTCTCTCTCTCTGTCTCTAGCTCTTACAGTAGCTGTCTCTCTCTCTCTCTGTCTCTAGCTCTTACAGTAGCTGTCTCTCTCTCTCTCTCAAGGCTCCAGTAGCTGTCTCTCTCTCTCTCCTCTCCTCGGCTCCAGCTGTCTCTCTCTCTCTCTCTCTCCCTCTCTCTTACCGTCTCCTCTCCCCTCTGAGCCGTCTCTCTCTCTCTCTCTAGCTCTTACTGTAGCTGTCTCTCTCTCTCTAGCTCTTACTGTAGCTGTCTCTTTCTCTCTCTCTCTAGCTCTTACTGTAGCTGTCTCTCTCTCTCTCTAGCTCTTACTGTAGCTGTCTCTTTCTCTCTCTCTCTAGCTCTTACTGTAGCTGTCTCTCTCTCTCTCTAGCTCTTACTGTAGCTGCCCTCTAGCTCTTACTGTAGCTGTCTCTTTCTCTCTCTCTCTAGCTCTTACTGTAGCTGTCTCTCTCTCTCTCTCTCTCTCTCTCTAGCTCTTACAGTAGCTGTCTCTCTCTCTCTCTCTCTAGCTCACAGTAGGGTGGCTGTCTCTCTCTCTCTCTCTCTTGTAGCTGTCTCTCTCTCTCTCTCTTACCGTAGCTGTCTCTCTCTCTCTCTTACCGTAGCTGTCTCTCTCTCTCTCTCTCTCTTTCTCTTACCGAGCTGTCTCTCTCTCTCTCTCTCTCTAGCCCCAGCTGTCTCTCTCTCTCTCTCTCTCCTCTAGCTCTTACAGTAGCTGTCTCTCTCTCTCTCTCTCTAGCTCTTACAGTAGCTGTCTCTCTCTCTCTCTCTCTCTAGCTCTTACAGTAGCTGTCAAGGACTCTCTGTCTAGCTCTTAGACAACTGTAGCTGTCTCTCTCTCTCTCTCTCTAGCTCTTACTGTAGCTCTCTCTCTCTCTCATGGGTTTCTTACTGTAGCTCTCTCTCTCTCTCTTACTGTAGCTCTCTCTCTCTCTCTCTCTCTCTTACTGAGCTCTCTTTCTCTCTCTCTCTCTCTCTCTTACTGTAGCTGTCTCTCTCTCTCCCTCTCTTTCTCTCTCTCTTACAGCTGTCTCTCTCTCTCTCTCTCTCTCTTAAGCTGTCTCTCTCTCTCCCTCTCTTTTCTCTCTCTTACTGTAGCTGTCTCTCTCTCTCTCTCTCTCTCTCTCTCTCTCTCTTACTGTAGCTGTCTCTCTCTCTCCCTCTCTTTCTCTTACCGTCTCTCTCTCCTCTCTCTCTTACTGTAGCTGTCTCTCTCTCTCTCTCTCTCTCTCTCTCTCTTACTGTAGCTGTCTCTCTCTCTTACTGTGCTAGCTGTCTCTCTCTCTCTCTTACTCTCTCTCTTACTGTAGCTGTCTCTCTCTCTCCCTCTCTTTCTCTCTCTCTTACTGTAGCTGTCTCTCTCTCTCTCTCTCTCTCTCTCTCTCTCTTACTGTAGCTGTCTCTCTCTCTCCCTCTCTTTCTCTTACCGTAGCTGTCTCTCTCTCTCTCTCTCTCTTACTGTAGCTGTCTCTTACCGTAGCTGTCTCTCTCTCTCTCTCTCTCTCTCTCTTACCGTAGCTGTCTCTCTCTCTCTCTCTCTTACCGTAGCTGTCTCTCTCTCTCTCTCTCTCTCTCTCTCTCTCTCTCTCTCTTACCGTAGCTGTCTATATATATATATATATCTCTCTCTCTCTCTCTCTCTCTCTCTCTCTCTTACCGTAGCTGTCTCTCTCTCTCTCTCTCTCTTACCGTAGCTCTCTCTCTCTCTCTCTCTTACCGTAGCTGTCTGCTCTCTCTCTCTCTTTCTCTTACCATAGCTCTCTCTCTCTCTCTCTTACTGTAGCTGTCTCTCTCTCTCTCTCTCTAGCTCTTACTATAGCTCTCTCTCTCTCTCTCTCTCTAGCTCTTACTGTAGCGGTCTCTCTCTCTAGCTCTTACTGTGGCGGTCTCTCTCTCTCTCTTTCTCTCTCACTGTAGCTGTCTCTCTCTCTCTCTCTTTCTCTCTCACTGTAGCTGTCTCTCTCTCTCTCTCTTACCGTAGCTGTCTCTCTCTCTCTTCTAGCTGTCTCTCTCTCTAGCTCTTACTGTAGCTGTCTCTCTCTCTCTCTAGCTCTTACTGTAGCTGTCTCTTTCTCTCTCTCTCTAGCTCTTACTGTAGCTGTCTCTCTCTCTAGCTCTTCTGTAGCTGTCTCTCTCTCTAGCTCTGTAGCTGTCTCTCTCTCTCTAGCTCTTACTGTAGCTGTCTCTCTCTCTCTCTCTCTCTCTCTAGCTCTTACAGTAGCTGTCTCTCTCTCTCTCTTCTCTAGCTCTTACAGTAGCTGTCTCTCTCTCTCTCTTAGCTCCAGTAGCTGTCTCTCTCTCTCTCTCTCTCTCTCTCTAGCTCTTACAGTAGCTGTCTCTCTCTCTCTGTCTCTAGCTCTAGCTTTCTCTCTCTCTCTCTCTGTCTCTAGCTCTTACAGTAGCTGTCTCTCTCTCTCTCTCTCTCTCTCTAGCTCTTACAGTAGCTGTCTCTCTCTCTCTCTCTCTCTAGCTCTTACTGTAGCTGTCTCTCTCTCTCTCTCTCTTCTCCCTCTCTCTTACTGTAGCCGTCTCTCTCTCCCTCTCTCTTACTGTAGCCGTCTCTCTCTCTCTCTCTCTAGCTCTTACTGTAGCTGTCTCTCTCTCTCTCTAGCTCTTACTGTAGCTGTCTCTTTCTCTCTCTCTCTAGCTCTTACTGTAGCTGTCTCTCTCTCTCTCTAGCTCTTACTGTAGCTGTCTCTTTCTCTCTCTCTAGCTCTTACTGTAGCTGTCTCTCTCTCTCTCTAGCTCTTACTGTAGCTGTCTCTCTCTCTCTCTAGCTCTTACTGTAGCTGTCTCTTCTCTCTCTCTCTAGCTCTTACTGTAGCTGTCTCTCTCTTTCTCTCTCTCTCTTAGCTCTTGTAGCTGTCTCTCTCTCTCTCTCTCTTAGCTCTTGTAGCTGTCTCTCTCTCTCTCTCTCTCTCTTACCGTAGCTCTCTCTCTCTCTCTCTCTTACCGTAGCTGTCTCTCTCTCTCTCTCTTTAGCTGTCTCTCTCTCTCTCTCTTACCGTAGCTGTCTCTTCTCTCTCTCTTTCTCTTACCGTAGCTCTCTCTCTCTCTCTCTCTAGCTCTTACTGTAGCTGTCTCTCTCTCTCTCTCTCTCTCTCTCTAGCTCTTACTGTAGCTGTCTCTCTCTCTCTCTCTCTCTAGCTCTTACAGTAGCTGTCTCTCTCTCTCTCTCTCTAGCTCTTCAGTAGCTGTCTCTCTCTCTCTCTGTCTAGCTCTTACTGTCTCTCTCTCTCTCTCTAGCTCTTACTGTAGCTGTCTCTCTCTCTCTCTCTCTAGCTCTTACTGTAGCTCTCTCTCTCTCTCTTACTGTCTCTCTCTCTCTCTCTGTAGCTCTCTCTCTCTCTTCCTCTCTCTCTCTCTCTCTCTCTTCTGTAGCTCTCTTTCTCTCTCTCTCTTACTGTAGCTCTCTCTCTCTTTCTCTTACTGTAGCTCTCTCTCTCTCTCTCTCTCTCTCTCTCTCGCTCTCTCTCTCTTACTGTAGCAGTCTCTCTCTCTTCTCTTTTCTCTCTGTCTCTTCCTCTCTCTCTCTCTCTCTCTCTTCCTCTCCTCTCTCTCTCTCTCTGTCTCTCTCTCTTTCTCTCTCTCTCTCTCTCTTTCTCTCTCTCTTACTCTAGCTTTCTTTCTCTCTCTCACTGTAGCTGTCTCTCTCTCTCTCTCTCTTACTTATGGGAAGGTTAGAAGTGACTGACTAAGCAATCTTGGTGTCAGCTATATAAACATTGTGCATCATCTGTAAAGGCGAGATTCTCAGCCAAACAGTCAGTCAAGACTGTTGGGCTGACGATTTCATTATTGCAATAATTAATCAATATTAAATAAAGATGATAGTTTGAAGAAATGACCAAGACCAAGTCTCCTCAGTACTGAATTTCCACAACTCTCTCTTACTGTAGTTGTCTCTCTGTCTCTCTCTTAAACTCCCACATTACGCCTTACTTTCTTGACCTCTCTCTTGCCAACCTTCTGTCCTTCTCTCTATTTTCTGCTCACACTCTGATGTTTCATTATTCATACGTTCTCTCTCACATTCTTCTTACTGTCACTTACCATCTCTCTCACACAGACACACACACACAAACACACACGCGCGTGCACACACACACACACGCGCGCACACACACACACGCACACACACACACACACGCACACACACACACACACACACACACTTTCAGGCTAAACCCAAGCTAGCCCATTAGTCCCTGTACTGTAAGTTAATGTTATGGTTCTCTGAGGATGTTGATGTTAGTGATGTCTGTGTGTGTTGCAGGGACTTCTATGTGGTGGCGGTACCACTAAAGAAGGGTTTGGGGACTGCACGACATCTCAAGAACCCAGACGAAATGGACTTGGAAGAGGTAAGAACCAACTCCCATTTAAATGTGGCCCGCGATAGATTATAATCCCATGCAGGAGCTGTACTTGTACATCAAGCTGCCTCGTGCTACAATGCATCTGAACACAAAGTTATTAGCATTAAGTGAATTGTTAGCTACAGATACCAAAGACCGCAAAACAACACATTGCTCACCCACATGCATGTCTGTCCAAGTGTTCCTCATCCCACGGAGATGTTCATAGCAACGTCGGAGGGGGTCTCGTAGTTTTCCTCAAGCGTGTTCCCTCTTTCCCTCCATCCCTCCAAAATGACATGCATGCTCCCACCCTTCCTTCCTGCCTTGGTTGCTAAGTGTGACCTTGAGCTGTGATCACAGACGAGCTATTCCATTTGGAATTACCCACATTCCACCTCTTCAGAAAAGTTCTTCATATTTCAAATCAAATCAAATTTTATTTGTCACATACACATGGTTAGCAGATGTTAATGCGAGTGTAGCGAAATGCTTGTGCTTCTAGTTCCGACAATGCAGTAATAACCAACAAGTAATCTAACTAACAATTCCAAAACTACTGTCTTATACACAGTGTAAGGGGATAAAGAATATGTACATAAGGATATATGAATGAGTGATGGTACAGAGCAGCATAGGCAAGATACAGTAGATGGTATCGAGTACAGTATATACATATGAGATGAGTATGTAAACAAAGTGGCATAGTTAAAGTGGCTAGTGATACATGTATTACATAAGGATACAGTCGATGATATAGAGTACAGTATATACGTATGCACATGAGATGAATAATGTAGGGTAAGGAACATTATATAAGGTAGCATTGTTTAAAGTGGCTAGTGATATATTTACATAATTTCCCATCAATTCCCATTATTAAAGTGGCTGGAGTTGAGTCAGTGTCAGTGTCAGTGTGTTGGCAGCAGCCACTCAATGTTAGTGGTGGCTGTTTAACAGTCTGATGGCCTTGAGATAGAAGCTGTTTTTCAGTCTCTCGGTCCCAGCTTTGATGCACCTGTACTGACCTCACCTTCTGGATGATAGCGGGGTGAACAGGCAGTGGCTCGGGTGGTTGATGTCCTTGATGATCTTTATAGCCTTCCTGTAACATCGGGTGGTGTAGGTGTCCTGGAGGGCATTGTCCCGGTGATGCGTTGTGCAGACCTCACTACCCTCTGGAGAGCCTTACGGTTGAGGGTGGAGCAGTTGCCGTACCAGGCGGTGATACAGCCCGCCAGGATGCTCTCGATTGTGCATCTGTAGAAGTTTGTGAGTGCTTTTGGTGACAAGCCGAATTTCTTCAGCCTCCTGAGGTTGAAGAGGCGCTGCTGCGCCTTCTTCACGATGCTGTCTATGTGAGTGGACCAATTCAGTTTGTCTGTGATGTGTATGCCGAGGAACTTAAAACTTGCTACCCTCTCCACTACTGTTCCATCGATGTGGATAGGGGGGTGTTCCCTCTGCTGTTTCCTGAAGTCCACAATCATCTCCTTAGTTTTGTTGACGTTGAGTGTGAGGTTATTTTCCTGACACCACACTCCGAGGGCCCTCACCTCCTCCCTGTAGGCCATCTCGTCATTATTGGTAATCAAGCCTACCACTGTTGTGTCGTCCGCAAACTTGATGATTGAGTTGGAGGCGTGCGTGGCCACGCAGTCGTGGGTGAACAGGGAGTACAGGAGAGGGCTCAGAACGCACCTTTGTGGGGCCCCAGTGTTGAGGATCAGCGGGGAGGAGATGTTGTTGCCTACCCTCACCACCTGGGGGCGGCCCGTCAGGAAGTCCAGTACCCAGTTGCACAGGGCGGGGTCGAGACCCAGGGTCTCGAGCTTGATGACGAGCTTGGAGGGTACTATGGTGTTGAATGCCGAGCTGTAGTCGATGAACAGCATTCTCACATAGGTATTCCTCTTGTCCAGATGGGTTAGGGCAGTGTGCAGTGTGGTTGAGATTGCATCGTCTGTGGACCTATTTGGGCGGTAAGCAAATTGGAGTGGGTCTAGGGTGTCAGGTAGGGTGGAGGTGATATGGTCCTTGACTAGTCTCTCAAAGCACTTCATGATGACGGAAGTGAGTGCTACGGGGCGGTAGTCGTTTAGCTCAGTTACCTTAGCTTTCTTGGGAACAGGAACAATGGTGGCCCTCTTGAAGTGTGGGAAACAGCAGACTGGTATAGGGATTGATTGAATATGTCCGTAAACACACCGGCCAGCTGGTCTGCGGATGCTCTGAGGGCGCGGCTGGGGATGCCGTCTGGGCCTGCAGCCTTGCGAGGGTTAACACGTTTAAATGTCTTACTCACCTCGGCTGCAGTGAAGGAGAGACCGCATGTTTTCGTTGCAGGCTGTGTCAGTGGCACTGTATTGTCCTCAAAGCGGGCAAAAAGTTATTTAGTCTGCCTGGGAGCAAGACATCCTGGTCCGTGACTGGGCTGGATTTCTTCCTGTAGTCCGTGATTGACTGTAGACCCTGCCACATGCCTCTTGTGTCTGAGCCGTTGAATTGAGATTCTACTTTGTCTCTGTACTGACGCTTAGCTTGTTTGATAGCCTTGCGGAGGGAATAGCTGCACTGTTTGTATTCGGTCATGTTACCAGACACCTTGTCCTGATTAAAAGCAGTGGTTCGCGCTTTCGGTTTCACACGAATGCTACCATCAATCCACGGTTTCTGGTTAGGGAATGTTTTAATCGTTGCTATGGGAACGACATCTTCAACGCACATTCTAATGAACTCGCACACCGAATCAGCGTATTCGTCAATATTGTTATCTGACGCAATACGAAACATATCCCAGTCCACGTGATGGAAGCAGTCTTGGAGTGTGGAGTCAGCTTGGTCGGACCAGCGTTGGACAGACCTCAGCGTGGGAGCCTCTTGTTTTAGTTTCTGTCTGTAGGCAGGGATCAACAAAATGGAGTCGTGGTCAGCTTTTCCGAAAGGGGCGGGGCAGGGCCTTATATGCGTCGCGGAAGTTAGAGTAACAATGATCCAAGGTCTTTCCACCCCTGGTTGCGCAATCGATATGCTGATAAAATTTAGGGAGTCTTGTTTTCAGATTAGCCTTGTTAAAATCCCCAGCTACAATGAATGCAGCCTCCGGATAAATGGTTTCCAGCTTGCAGAGAGTTAAATAAAGTTTGTTCAGAGCCATCGATGTGTCTGCTTGGGGGGGGATATATACGGCTGTGATTATAATCGAAGAGAATTCTCTTGGTAGATAATGCGGTCTACATTTGATTGTGAGGAATTCTAAATCAGGTGAACAGAAGGACTTGAGTTCCTGTATGTTTCTTTCATCACACCATGTCACGTTAGCCATAAGGCATACGCCCCCGCCCCTCTTCTTACCAGAAAGATGTTTGTTTCTGTCGGCGCGATGTGTGGAGAAACCCGTTGGCTGCACCGCCTCGGATAGCGTCTCTCCAGTGAGCCATGTTTCCGTGAAGCAAAGAACGTTACAGTCTCTGATGTCCCTCTGGAATGCTACCCTTGCTCGGATTTCATCAACCTTGCTGTCAAGAGACTGGACATTGGCAAGAAGAATGCTAGGGAGTGGTGCACGGTGTGCCCGTCTCCGGAGTCTGACCAGAAGACCGCCTCGTTTCCCTCTTTTTCTGAGTCGTTTTTGGGTCGCTGCATGGAATCCACTCCGTTGTCCTGTTTGTAAGGCAGAACACAGGATCCGCGTCGCGAAAAACATATTCTTGGTAATACTGATGGTGAGTTGACGCTGATCTTATATTCAGTAGTTCTTCTCGACTGTATGTAATGAAACCTAAGATGACCTGGGGTACTAATGTAAGAAATAACACGTAAAAAAACAAAAAACTGCATAGTTTCCTAGGAACGCGAAGCGAGGCGGCCATCTCTGTCGTCGCCGGAAGTCGTAGAGGGAACCTGCAAAACCCCATTGAGGAAGTTTTCAGCTGACATGTAGATTTTTACACAAACTATCTCCATAGAAGATACAAGCGGATGGGCAGACGAATGTAGATACTGTTGATGGATACAGTGGGTCCACCATCTCTTCCCATTTTCAACATTGTTAAAGAACATGCGTTAAGATTCTCTGTCAACTTGGTGAAAAAGAGATGAACATAAATCTAGAGAGATGGATAGACAGACAGACAGACAGACACTCAGACGGATAGACAGACACTCAGACAGATAGACAGACACTCAGACAGATAGACAGACTCTCAGACAGATAGACAGACACTCAGACAGATAGACAGACACTCAGACAGACACTCAGATGGATAGACAGACACTCAGACAGATAGACAGACACTCAGACGGATAGATAGACTCTCAGACGGATAGACAGACAGACAGACATTCAGACAGACAGACAGACATTCAGACACTCAGACAGACACACTCAGACAGACAGACATTTAGACAATCAGACTGACAGACAGACTTTCAGACAGACAGATATTTAGACATTCAGACTGACAGACACTCAGACATTTAGAGATTCAGACTGACAGACATTCAGACAAACAGACACTCAGACAGACATTTAGACATTCAGACAACACAGACAGACTGAGACAGACATTTAGAAATTCAGACAGACAGACACTCAGCCAGACAGACATTTAGAAATTCAGACAGACATTCAGACAGACAGACAGACATTCAGACAGACAGACAGACACTCAGACAAACAGATATTTAGAAATTCAGACAGACAGACACTCAGACAGACAGACATTTAGAAATTCAGACACTCAGACAGACAGACACTCAGACAGACTGACACTCAGACATTTAGAAATTCAGACAGGCACTCAGACAGACAGACAGACAGACAGACAGACAGACAGACAGACAGACAGACAGACAGACAGACAGACAGACAGACATTCAGACACTCAGACAGACATTCAGACAGACAATCAAACTGACAAACAGACACTCAGACAGACAGACATTCAGACAGACAGACACTCAGACATTTAGAAATTCAGACAGGCATTCAGACAGACACTCAGACAGACAGACATTTAGAAATTCAGACATACAAACACTCAGACATACACTCAGACAGACAGATAGACATTCAGACACAGACATTTAGACATTCAAGCTGACAGACAGACATTCAGACAGACATGCATTCAGACAGACATTTAGACAATCAGACTGACATTTAGACATTCAGACTAACAGACATTCAGACACTCAGACAGACAGACATTAAGACAGACACTCAGACAGACATTTAGGCATTCAGACTGACAGAAAGACATTTAGACAAACATACATTCAGACAGACATTTAGACATTCAGACTGACAGAAAGACATTCAGACAGACATACATTGACAGTCAGACCAACAAACCAAGATAAAGCTACGCTAAGAACTCAGATCCTCTCGCACCTCCTCACCCTCTCTCTCTAGCCCTCCTTCATCACACCCCTCTATCTCCATTCCTCCTTCACTTCACCCTCTCTCTCCATCTCTCCTTCACCTCACACTCTCTCTCTCCATTCCTCCTTCACCTCACCCCCTCTCTCTCTCCTTCCCTCCTTCACCTCACCCCCTCTCTCTCTCTACATCCCTCCTTCACCTCACCCCTCTCTCCCTGTCTCCTTCAGCTGCTGAGGGACATCACCCGAAGCGTCGCACCAGGCGTCAGCTGAGCCAGGCGGATGGCAAGAAGCCCTACATCACAGCCTGCTTCAAGCAGCTCCCCACCTCGTTCACCCTGGGCACAGAGCACCGCCACAGCAGCTGTGAGAGTAAACCTCTGGAGCCCGGGCAGGAATACGTCTTCTTCCTACTGGCTGAGCTCAACACCACCGCCGTGGTGAGTACCGGTGACGAGAGGCGCACGCATGTGTGTGTGTAGTCATACACATGCACATTCAGACACACCCTGACCACATTCAGACACACTCTGAGCACATTCAGACACACCCTGAGCACATTCAGACACATCCTGACCACATTCAGACACACCCTGAGCACATTCAGACACACCCTGAGCCCTGAGCACATTCAGACGATCGGTAAGCTGCCCTGATAGCTGACGCTTAAAGTTAGTGAGGGAGATATAAGCCTCCGACTTCAGTGATTTTTGCAATCCGTTCCAGTCTTTGGCAACAGAGAACTGGAGGGAAAGGCGGCCAAAGGGGGTGTTGGCTTTGGGGATGATCAATGAGATATACAGTTGTGGCCAAAAGTTTTGAGAATGACACAAATATACATTTTCACAACATTTGCTGCTTCAGTGTCTTTAGATATTTTTGTCAGATGTTACTATGGAAGTATAATTACAAGCATTTCATACATGTCAAAGGCTTTTATTGACAATTACATGAAGTTGATGCAAAGAGTCAATATTTGCAGTGTTGCCATTCTTTTTCAAGACCTCTGCAATCCGCCCTGGCATGCTGTCAATTAACTTCTGGGCCCATTCTTGCATAATCAATGCTTGGAGTTTGTCAGAATTTGTGGGGTTTTGTTTGTCCACCCGCCTCTTGAGGATTGACCACAAGTTCTCAATGGGAAGGTATGGGGAGTTTTCTGGCCATGGACCCAAAATATTGATGTTTTGTTCCCCGAGCCACTTAGTTATCACTTTTGTCTTATGGCAAGGTGCTCCATCATGCTTTTTTCCAAACAATCAGAAAGGGGATTCATCTGAGCAAATGACTTTACCCCGGTCCTCAGCAGTCCAAAGCAATGATGACGGCACTTGTTTCCTTGTAGGTAACCATGGTTGACAGAGGAAGAACAATGATTCCAAGAACCACCCTCCTTTCGAAGCTTAGAGTCTGTTTTTCGAACTCAATCAGCATGACAGAGTGATCTCCAGCCTTGTCCTCATCAACACTCACACCTGTGTTAACGAGAGAATCACTGACATGATGTCAGCTGGTCCTTTTGTGGCAAGGCTGAAATGCAGTGGAAATGTTTTTGGGGGATTCAGTTCATTTGCATTGCAAAGAGGGACTTTGCAATTAATTGCAATTAATCTGATCACTTTTCATAACATTCTGGAGTATATGCAAATTGCCATCATACAAACTGAGGCAGCAGACTTTGTGAAAATTAATATTTGTGTCACGAATGTACATGCTGGAGTGTGTGCTACGGGTCGGTGTAGCTATGGTGACCAGTGAGCTGAGATAAGGCGGAGCTTTACCTAGCAAAGACTTATAGATGACCTGGAGCCAGTGGGTTTGGCAACGAATATGTAGCGAGGACCAGCCAACGAGAGCATTCAGTTCGCAGTGGTGGGTAGTATATGGGGCTTTGGTGACAAAACAGATGGCACTGTGATAGACTGCAACCAATTTGCTGAGTAGAGTGTTGGAGGATATT
Organism: Oncorhynchus tshawytscha; assembly: GCF_018296145.1. Lineage (NCBI taxonomy): Eukaryota > Metazoa > Chordata > Actinopteri > Salmoniformes > Salmonidae > Oncorhynchus > Oncorhynchus tshawytscha. Next base: position 44,250 of record NW_024608085.1, read on the forward strand.
TTGTAAATGACATCGCCGGAGTCAAGGATCTGTAGGATAGTCAGTTTTACGAGGGTATGTTTGACAGCATGAGTGAAGGATGCTTTGTTGCGAAATAGGAATCCGATTCTAGATTTAATTTTGAATTGGAGATGCTTAATATGAGTCTGGAAGGAGAGTTTACAGTCTAGCCAGACACCTAGGTATTTATAGTTGTCCACATATTCTAAGTCAGAGCTGTCCGGAGTAGTGATGCTAGTCGGGCGGGCAGGTGCGGGCAGCAATCGGTTGAAGAGCATGCATTTAGTTTTACTAGCATTTATTTAGGGATCGGCATCCCGTCAACAGGACAGTTGTAAATCATGCAGCGCATTGTGTCATCATTGCAGATTTTAGAGAAACAACAAATGTCGGTACATATAAGTGTCTAATATCGGCTGAAAGCTTAAATTCTTGTTAATATAACTGCACTGTCCAATTTACAGGAGCTATTACTGCGGAAAATGCCATGCTATTGTTTGAGGAGAGCTGCTAACAACAAAACACTTTTTTTCACTGCGATAGGTTTGATTAATTCACCCCTGAAGGTGAAATGTGTACTTGTATTCTGAAATATTGCTCTGATTTATCAACCAAAGAGACCCAGAGATAACATGAAGTGTTGTTTTGTTGGATAAAATCCTTTTTCATATCCCTCAAAGGTCCATATAGCATGCACGATCGATTTTGTATTTCCACTCGTTCAAATATGCAAAGAAAGGAATCTGTGAAAATCTAACCCTAAACGTTGTTTCAACCAGTCAAATCACGTTGGTATGTATTCCTCAGAGATCCTAGAATGTAACGAGACTTCACTATATCATTAGCGGTGTAGTATATCCTATAGGACACCAAATTTGGTCAGAGAGCGACACCTTCATGGCACGCCAATGACGCTGGCGGTCTTCACTTGAACGACTCTAACTTTGTCAAATAAGCACCATTTGGGGTCAAACAAAGCTAGTTATATATCCAATGAGCTGGGCTTTACGGGAGTACCCGGAACCTTGATATGTCGTAAAATGTAGCTACTAACCTTGTATGACAGCATGCCTTTTCCTTTTGGACAAAAATTATAAGAATATTCAGTTATGAAAACTGTTTCTTTTGCAAATGTTGAATTTATAATATGGCTACTAATACTAGAAAAGCTCAATCATAATATGGCTACTAATACTAGAAAAGCTCAATCAAAGTCCAAGTATACAGATTCGACGATATTCTTGCAGAAAAAATGTAATATGAATGCAAATGTCTCTTTCATGATTTGACCAAATGTACCTGGGTGACTTCACACTAAATGTCATGTAGTTTGTTCATACTTCAAGTTATCCATCTGAAACTTTGCACATACCTTGCTGCCATCTTGTGGACACCATCGGAATTATGGATGGCTGGAACAGGGACCTTTCTGTTGCATTTCAAAGATGGTGGTAGAAAAAAAATAACGTTTAGTCATTTCTTTGTATTTTTGTCTACCAGATCTATTGTCTTATATTATCCTACATTCAAGTCATATTTCCACAAACTTCAAAGTGTTTCCTTTCAAATGGTACCAAGAATATGCATATCCTTGCTTCAGGGCCTGAGCTACAGGCAGTTAGATTTGGAATGACATTTAGGCAAAAATTGGGAAGTTTTAAGAGCAGTTGGAGGCCACGGAAATAATGTTGAATGGCATTGAAGCTCGTTTGGAGGTTTGTTAACACAGTGTCCAAAGAAGTGTATACAGAATGGTGTCGTCTGCGTAGAGGTGACCCCTATGTCTATCTCTCTCTCTGTAGAAAATGTTTGCGGCCAGCCCATACACAGACTTAGTGGTGACCCCAGAGCTTGAGGCTGATCCTCTGCCCATGGAGACAGGTGGGGACGGCCTCATCTGGGTGGTGGGGCCCGTCCTGGCCGTAGTCTTCATCATCTGCATCGTCATCGCCATCCTCCTCTACAAGAAGTGAGTTACGTCGTAGGGGATTCTGGGGGATGTAGGCTGAAGGGGATTGTGTAGTCTGTTCTGTATGTTGGAGGAGGAGGGAGGGACTGGGGGGATCAGAGACTTGGAGGAGTTAGTGAAAGAGCTCAAATCAGGGAAATATCAATAATGATATTTTAACTTGAATGAGAGATATCTAAAACCTTATTTTCATTTACAGTTAAAATGTATCTGCTTCTGTTTCAACAGTGTTGTAGGCAACACACTGTCTATCTGAGAGAGCACCAGTAGTATACAATAACTATGTGCTGGGTGACTGAAGTCACGTAGGATAGGCAGGCCAACGTGTGGAATAGGAGAAACAGGGCCGAGCTGACACTCAGTCAGTTACACATCTCCCTTAGGAAGTGTGTGTCTCTCTCTCTCTCTCTCGCTCTCTCTCTCTCTCTCTCTCTCTCTCTCTATGGTCTCTCTCTCTCCCTCTCTATGGTCTCTCTCTCTCTCTCTATCTCTCTCTCTCTCTCTCTCTCTCTCTCTCTCTCTCTCTATGGTCTCTCTCTCTCTCTCTATGGTCTCTCTCCCTCTATGGTCTCTCTCTCTCTCTATGGTCTCTCTCTCTCTCTATGGTCTCTCTCTCTCTCTCTCTCTCTATTGTCTCTCTCTCTCTCTCTCTATGGTCTCTCTCTCTCTCTCTCTATGCTCTCTCTCTCTCTATGGTCTCTCTCTCTCTCTCTCTCTCTCTCTCTCTCTCTCTCTCTATGGTCTCTCTCTCTCTCTCTCTCTCTCTCTCTCTATGGCGGCTAGTATTTCTACCTGCTCTTCACCTTGACCCCCCTTCCCCGAGCTCACCAAGACTCACACACAGTCATACATACACACACGGACCGACCAGCTCCTCCAAATGCTGAGGAACTCTATCTATCTAGCGCTGCAAGGCGGTAGCCCTGTGAATTTTTAAATGCTTTGATTTCTCTCTCCCCCCCTCCCCCCTCTCTCCTGCTTTCCCCTCTCTCTCCCCCTCCTCCCCCTCTCTCTCTGCTTTCCCCCTCTCTCCTCCCCCTCCTCCTACCCCACCCTCTCTCCTGCTTTTCCCTCTCTCTCTCTCTATGGTCTCTCTCTCCTCCCCCCTCTCCTGGTCTCTCTCTCTCTCTCCTGCTTTCCCTCTCTCTCTCTCTCTCTCTATGCTTTCCCTCTCTCTCTCTCTCTCTCCCCCTCTCTATGGTCTCTCTCTCTCTCTCCTTGTGTTTGTGGTTTCCCCTCTTTATATATCGATTTGAAACTCCATTTCTTTCTCTGGGAAGCAGCAAACCTGACAGGTAAGGCTTAGCCGTACTTTATTGGTGTGTGTGATTTTTAGGCTAGAAAATAATCTGTCTCAGCATAAAATGTATGTGTAATTAGTCTGGGGTGAAACAATGGGAGGGGAAAAGACGGTTCGCTAGATACTGTATGCCTCTCGACGGGTTCGTTTATTTTTCACTTTCGCCATCAAAGTTGTAGCAGCTGTACTGAGCGCTTCTTGGTTGTGTGTGGACTGTGAAGGGTGGCTGTTTTTGTTGACGTTGCACGTCTTTGTTTTCCTCCCCTCCAAAGCCGTAAACGAAAGGAGTCAGAGCCCAGAACAAAATGTCTGCTGAACAACGCAGAGATCACCCCCACCACCCACAGACCCAGTGGAGATGAGACGCATTAACTTCCCAGACCACAGGTACGGCCTGAGACGTTTAACAGCATTGTGGGGACCTATGATGGAACACACCCACATACACACAGAGACACGTTTAACAGCATTGTGGGGACCCATGATGGAACACACCCACATACACACAGAGAGCCACGTTTAACAGCATTGTGGGACCTATGATGGAACACACCCACATACACACAGAGACACGTTTAACAGCATTGTGGGGACCTATGATGGAACACACCCTCATACACACACAGACACGTTTAACAGCATTGTGT